>NC_047663.1:106957115-107192115 GCF_011762505.2 Arvicanthis niloticus
CAGACTGTGTGGGGACAAAGGTGACGATGCCAGGGCGCCTCTCGGAGACCACAGGGATGGCCTTGCCAAGGACAGACTCTCGTTGCTTCCGGTAAACCTCCTGCAGCCGCTGGTTCCGCAGCTCCAGCGTGTGTGCAGCCAAGGCCTTCTGTTCCGTGGCCTGCTGCTGTAGGGCCTGTGCTTTCTGACACATGAAGTCATGTAAGGACTCAGAGCTATGTGGCTGGCCCAGACAGCCTCTTGGCCTTGGACAGGGTGTGACCTGTTCCTTTGCTGGTTTGTTTTGCAGGAAGTCTTGGGCAGGCTCTGGCCAAGCTGGCTTGACTTTTGGGGAAGGAGGAACACTTTTGCTCTTACTGTAGGGACTGGACCTCTGCACAGAAGAATTACTCCAGGGATCCTGGAGAGCAGAATGTGGCCTACTCAGAGAGTTCCAAGGACTGGGCTCAAAAACCTCCCAGTCTTTACAAGCGGAATAAGCCTGGCCAGCCAGGGCGCTCCAGGGCCGCTGTGAGAAGGGGCTTGGCTTTTTAAGGGGGCTCCCAGACCTCAGGGTGGAAGTGTCCTGGCCCTGAGCTTCCCAGGCCCTCTGTGGATAGGTCTGCCAAGCCAGGGCACTCCAGGGCCGCTGTGAGAAGGAGTGTGGTTTTTCTGGGTTGCTCCCAGGCCTTAGGAAAGAGGTGTCTTGCCCCTGTGCTGTCCAGGTCTTCTGTGGACAAGACTCCTGCTCAGCCATGGCTTCCTTCCAGTGTTGCCGGCTGTGCAGGTTCCCAGCTCTGCCCAAGGAAGAGTTCTTCCCTTCTGCCATAGTCCAAGCAGTCTTTGAGAAGGAGCCCTGCATGCCCTGGGTGCTTTGGAGTTCCTGATTCCTCTTTTCTGCCAGGTTCTGTAGCTTTGGTTTTGATAGTGAGAGCTTCCGGGCTACTCTGGGGCTCCTGGCAAGTTCCAGACCAGCCTGAATTTGCTGACGCAGATCTTGTAGGGTCTCCATGGCACCTTGGATAGTTGCTGACTGATCATGGAAAGCCGGGCTAGGTGTGTGCTTGGAAACCTGCTGGTCACTGTGGGCAGACTTGGGCTTACACAAGCAGGTGTGGGCAGGTGAGGCCTCAACAGCTTCTTTCCTGTCAGAGCCTGCAAAGACAGGCAACAAAGGAGTGTTGGGGGTCTGTGGGCTGGAGGAAAGAACAGATCTGCTCTTCCATTCAGGGGACATCATGGGGTGACTAGGAAGGCCCTGGCCTCAGCCCCACAAAATTCCTCTCAGCCTCAGCCCTCATGATCAGCACACAAAGGAAAACAGGGGCTGCTTTTGAGTGAGCCACCTGCTCCATGTGGGTTAATGAGGTGCACATGGAGGGGTGACAGGTGTCCACCACAGGAGTGGCCATTCCCATCTGCTCTCCTCACAAAAGATCAAGTAGTACATCTGCTCCTAATGCTGAGAAGAGCCTCTCTCTTCAGGTTTGTAAAGATAATTTTTCCCAAATTTCCATCTCCGAGGGAAATCTCAAGAGAGGCTGCACAGCTACCACCTTCCCAGGCAGCAAAGAAATCTCCTCTGTGCCCACCCACTAATGCCACAGAAAAGCAGACCAGGCCAAGGCTGAGGCATGAGGTACCTAATTCCGTGGCAGGGGCCTTGCTCTGGAGCCGGGACAGGGTAGGAGGGGGCCCAAGCAACTGCCTCACAAGGGCTTGTCCTTTTCGCCAGGCGTACACACCAGCCAACTCAGAATCTTAAACAGAAAATACACAACAGGACCGTGGCTCTCAGACGACTGGCAAGGGGTCATACCAATTCTGGAGACAGCTTGGCATACCCTGCAAGGGCCCACAGGGAAAACCCTCATATCCAAACCCCTGTGGGAACAAAGCCAATTGTTTAGTCACTAGCCAGCAAGCCTGAGGTGCATCTCAGAGAGATGGTGAACCCCCAGAATCCTGCCCAATACAGGTCATATAAAACCTCTCCCCTAACAGGTCTACTTGTAGGCTACTTAACACCAGCCCAGGCACACAGCCAACACTTGACCAGGAACAATGTCAAGGCCACAGCCTCAGATGACACCCCAGATGGCCATTCAGCCATGGGCTCACACCAGGACCACAACAGCCAGCAATGTCATGACCACACCCCTTAACGGAGAGATTATTGTGCTCTGAAGCTCGTTAAAGTCAGAGCAGTGGGATCAGGATCAGAGACAAGTTGAGACTGCCCAATGGTACACAAACAAATGACCAGCATAGCCAAGCAACCCTTTCCCTGTCACGTGGTAAACATGATTGTTTAAGGTTTTGCTTCATAATCTCAAGTTGCATCCGATGCCAACACTGACTGGCCATCATGACAACCCCAGTCACAAAGCCCCACAAAGACAGAAGGCAAGCCTGACACCCACACTCACATACTCATTCCCACGTGTTCAGGAGGCTCATTCTTACACACACTCTATCATGCTCAGTTCCACACAGACTCACATACACTCGCAGGCTCACATAGGTTCCACGCTCTATAGACGCCTGTGTAAAAGAGCTGTGAACTGACGGTGTGGTGGCGCACGCCTTTAATCCCAGCACTCGGGAGGCAGAGGCAGATGATCTCTGAGAGTTTCGGGCCAGCCTGATCTACAAAGTGAGTCCAGGATAGCCAGGACTCTGTTGCACAGAAACCTTGTCTCAAAAACCAAACCCACAAACAAGTGTGACTTACTATAAACAACAGATGGGCAGAGCACAGAATGTCCATCCTGCAGAGAAAATGTGGGCATTCCAGGGCATTCCCATCATGCCTCTGCTTTCACGTACATTCACTTAGAGCTTATGCAATTCCTTCTAGAAGGCCACCTTGAAGGACAAACACTCTGCACGCTGGCCCATCCACAGTTCACAGTAAGTTCACTGCATTCTTACCACAGGCCTCACACAGAGTCACACATTTACATGTTCACACGTTCACACACACACATTCACACGGGCTCACATATATCCACATACTCACAAGCCCCCACACAGGCTCACATACATTCACATATGCTCACTCACATCAGCACACATGCTTGCATATTTGCATGCTCACAGATGCGCCCTCTCATACATTGAGCACACACTTAAATGCACACAGGCAACCATATGCAAACGCCCAGTACACTCACATGTGAGCCCATGCACAGCCACACACAGGCTCTCACATAAACATGGCCCCAGGTGCAGACATACCACTGTGTTCAGTCGGCTCTGCAAAACTGACATTAGTGCTCCCAGTCACTCCACCCCACCGCTGCTCCAGGTGATACCACCGGGGCTGGGATCCTCCATGGAGACTAAGTCAAGACTTGCCCTGTGCTCTATGGGCAACACATCACAGGTCAGACTGTCTAGAGCACCGACCCCTGAGGGCAGCCTACCCCTCACTCCTCTCTCCTCCCTCCCCTGACCTGACAGTTGTGAATTACATAGCAATCTGCCCTAGTTTAGAAAATTAAGCCATTGGGGACTAGAGAGATGGCTCAACAGTTAAGAGGCGCTGGGTGCTCTTCCAGAGTCCGGCTTTGATCCTACCACCCACATAGCAGCTCACAATGCCTGTAACTGCAGTCCCTACGAATTTGACAGTCTCTTCTGGCCTCCTCGGGCACCAGGCATGCAAGTGGTGCATGGACATACTTAAACACATAAAACTTAAAAGTAAATTCTTTTTTTAATTTTAAAAAATTTGAAAACTAGTTAAATCATGATAGTTGTAAAATATTCACCTATCCAGGTCAAAGAAAAACAAAGCCCTATGTTGCATAGTCTGAAAAAAACTGCTGGGGTAAGTTTGCTAATGCCAAGACACCCAATGCTCCAGACCTAAACTACCTTTCCTGGGAAGAAGATGGGTGGTATCCAGCCACACCCTCTATGGGACAGGCTGTGCTTTCTCTAGGCCCCAGCTGCTTCTTTTAATTTTTGTTTGTTTGTTTGGTGGTGGTGGTGTTAGGATTTCTCCGCAGTCCTGGCTGTCCTGGAACTCACTCTGTAGACCAGTTTGGCCTCAAACTCACAAGATCTGCCTGCCTTTGCCTCCCAAGTGCTGGGATAAAAGGTGTGCACCACCACTGCCCGGCTTGAGCCCCAGGGGCTGTGTAACTGAATGTTGGGGCAGAAAAAAACAGGCAATAGTAAAAACAAGTTTCTAAACAGACAGCAAGCTGGAATCAAGACAAACTCAAATGCTACATGAAGATGCCTGCCAGTGCTCACCCACGTTACAGCACAGAGCTTCACAGCTGGCTCTGCTCTGAACACACAGCAGTCACACTGTACACGCCATCACACCACACAGCAGACACACTGTACAGGCCATCACACCACACAGCAGTCACACTGTACACGCCATCACACCACACAGCAGACACACTACATGCCATCACTCCACACAAGCCAGCACATACAGCCTCAAACACCTCAGCTAGACTCCAGATCAATGCATGTCATGAACTGCAGTGATTTTACTATACACAACAAGTTTCCTGCTTTTTTTTGTTTGTTTTTTTGTTTGTTTGGTTGGTTGGTTGGTTGGTTTTGGTTTTTTTTTGAGACAGGGTTTCTCTGTGTAGCCCTGGCTGTCCTGGAACTTACAGCCTGGAACCAGGCTGGCCTCAAATTCAGAAATCTGCCTGCCTCTGCCTCCCAAGTGCTGGGATTAAAGGTGTGCGCCACCAATGCCCAGCTAAGTTTCCTGCTTTTATACAGACATACTGGTTTTGTTATTAAAAAGCATTTCTATTTTTCTGTGATCATGCCTCAATATGTAAGTCCACTTGCACTATGTTGTGCTTGAGTGATTGATTTTTAAAACTGCTCTTTGAGCTGCTGGCTTCAGTTCCACTTATGAGAATTCTTAAGAAGCTAGGGAGAAGCTCGGTGGTTAAGAGGACTGGCTGCTCTTCAAGAGGACAGGTTCAGTTTCCAGGGGCCACACGTGGTGACGCATGTGTGACCGTGACACCGGTCTAGGAGTCACCCACCCTTCTCTAGCTTCATAGACATCAGGAATCTATGTGGTGCATATGCATACATGCAGGTAAAACACAAATAAAGTAAACTCAAAAAACCTGTTAGGTGGATGTTGGTTAGGGATTAAGACAGAATTGCCAACAATTTCTGAAATAGCCCTAAACACACTCCTGACACATCAACCAACTCTGAAAAAACTTGAAGATGCCTTTGCACTGTATAGTATCAAATATTCAGGAAAGATTTAATCCTTTATACAAAATATGCAAATAAATATGCATTCATTAGTATGCAAATGTGTTTTTGTTTTAGTAGATGGTTGCATCACTGAATGAAGACAATTTAAGACATTCCCCTTAAACAGGGAAGAACAGGACCCTAGGCCAAGAAAGGTCAACACTGGAGCCGCACAGTTCCAGATCCAAGGCTAAGCCCAGCTGCTGTTCATCAGATACAGCTGTAGGACTAGTGCCTAGACTTTCCCATCTATAAGAGAGGGGAATGTGCCTAACGGTGCCTCCTGACACAGCCAAAGACATCTGCTGGCTTCACAGGCAGGTGGAAACACAAGCTGAATTCTGGAGTCTGGGGTGAGGAGGCTTGGCTGTGCTGGCCACATCCAGGTCACAGTAGGAATGAGGACGAGGACGAGCTTCCCAAGCTTCTCAGCCCTGCCCCTCAGTGGTGCACTGAACTGCTCATGCTCCCTCTGCCAGGCACTGGGCCAGAGGCACATGCAGGGAGAATGGCCCCATTGGCCTCCCTCGCAGACAGCCATTCAGCCTCCCCATTAGACCACCAGAGGAGTCCTGGTCGATAAATGGGTCCTGATGGGCACATTTTTTTTTCTGCTGAACAGTTTAATGGCAATTAATTTTTTTATGGGAGGATTTTTAATCTGTGGAAATGGATGGAGTCCCCAAGTGCCCTGTCAAAGCTCCAAGCCAACCTAATCTATGATAAAAATGCAAAGCAAGGTGATATAATCTGAAATTAAATATCGGGCTTCGTTTTCCTTTGGCCCGGATGGATGAATATTTTATAACTATTGTGATTTAATTTTTTGTTAACTACAGCAAATTTCTCATTCATCCAATTCCCAAGTCCTGTAGCTCTGACCCCTGAACCCAAACTCATCTCTCCTTAGCCCAGCTGTGGCTTCGTCACTGACAGAAACTAATGGTCACTACCATCAGGGTGACATGGTGACTACGATGATGAATGCAGCTGGTGGCGCGCCCTCTGACCCTGTGTCAGGCAGACGGCAGGTCATTTTTCAAGCAAGCCATTAAAACAAAACAAGGGAAAGCTGCGGATGCGGGAAACGATGATGTGGAAGATGGCTATATTTTACGCATGTTCCGGGGACCTTCCAGAATCTTCTTGCAGTTTTGCAGTCTCTCAGTCTTGGGTTCCAGAGGTGTTTGGTTTTCCTGACCTGTGTCACCTCTGGCCAGCTGGAAGACTCATGTGCACCCTCCACTGAGCACAGCGTGTGCCAGGCAAAGACTCGTTACTCTAGAACACAGAGACTGCTTGGGAGCAGAGGAGGCAGGACACTGAACAGAAATGGAGGTGAGCTTGTACACAGAGCACTTGCTACCCACGTTGGTAAGTCCAGAATGGTGACCTCATGGGTGGGGAAACTGAGACAGAGGAATTCCAAAAGACAGTTTAAAAGTACTCCCAGATCCTGTGTGGCCTTTATGCTTAGTCCTGCCAAGCTGACCACAACCCCACTGGGTAGTGATCTCCCCACTGGGGAAATCTTAATGGTATTTCTGAGGCCAGGCTGCAGCAGGAGGCCTCAACAATGGCTCAGGCATGGTCTCAGATTTCACCTGGTGCTCTAGTAAGGAACACGGATCTAGAGCCAGATGGGTCAGGCCCAGCCCAGGTCCTTGCCTTTGTGGTCCTGAGCAGACTGCCAAACCTCCCTGTTTCCACATCCACAGAATGGGAGCCAGCCTCCCACACTCCCAGCATACCTCAAAGACATTCTAGACTCTCTCCCAACAATCTCAAAATACTCATATCTGGCCTTTCTTCGGGGTCTATGGATCCAGTTAGATGGAGGGACTCTTTTGGTTCTCCCCCACAAGCTGTAGAAGCAGCAGTCTACATAGAGACTAGGAGTCTGGGATTCTATAAGGATCCAAGCTCAGGAAAGGGGGTATCCTAGATCAAAGCTTACCACCCACAGGGTCACTAACTAGATTGCCTGTAGACTTGCCATATAACTAACAGCCACATAGGTCAGGGTGGAACTCTTACAGGCAGCTTACTGTGTCACAGAGATATGGGTACCACCAAGCATGCTTCTCCCTATGAGCCTGGATCCCAAATCAAGAAGGCACACCCTCTTGACCAGACTACCTGGGAGGGTAGCAAAGCAGCAACACACCTCAGAAAGAAGAAAGGCAGGGGTACCACTTTACTCAGTCTTCCTAGCACACCACTGTACTGATGAGCAATGGGCTGAGAACATCAGGAGTGTGGCCAGATGGGTGTATGCCACTCTAGTCTGCAGGGGCAGAAAGACAGCTCACGTCACTTGGGGAGTTGCAGACTTCCTCCATGGCAAGGAACCTTCAGATCCCAGGGCCCCAAGCTCCTTGTATATGGTAAAGCAGGCAGCCCCTGGCAGCCAATGTCCCCAGCACAGAATCAAGAGCAAACCCAATCAAGAGCTGGTCACCCTCACCAGCTAGAACCACAGACTCTGGGGTCTGAAATAGCAGACCTCACCTCTGCCTTTGGCTGTTCTGCGAAGGATAGATGACTTTGAGATCTCTCTTTTGCAAGGAATATTTTTGATCTTTTTGAAGTTTGTCCTTGGAACTAAAAGAAGAAATGGAGAGAGAAGAAGGGAGGGAACCTTAATCAGACAACATTTTGCAAGTAGGCAATATACTCACCTTGACACTAGGGCCTGGGTTTGTATTTGCTGAGTAAATGAATGATGGGATGAGACCAGCCCCAAGGGAATCCAAGGGAATCTTTGCCGTGGACATAGCTTGCACCAGGAAAGGAAGATGGAGGTTGGAACTAAAGGATCCAGGCTCAGATTGACAAGTGTGGTGACATCACTCTGATGGGAGAGCCCTTTCAATATACCTCACAAGTTCAGTGGTAAACTAGGGTTGAATAGTCTGTTTGGGAGGCTGAAGCAGGAAGTCCTAGAGTTGTGTCTTGTCTGAAAAGGAAAGAGGAAGAGGAGAAGAAAAAAAGAAGTGGTGGAGAATCGGAGGCAGGAGGACATGTTTTGTGGAACTCCAGTCATGTGACATTTCCAGCATCATCAGATCCACAGAGACAGGAAGTAGAATGGTGGGTACAAGGCTTTCTTGTTTATCCTATCCTGCTTCCAAAGGAGTGGGGAAGAAAGTGTGCCAGCCAAGATCTGGGGACCAACGGGCCGGGGAGGGCTGTGGCTTCTGCATTCTGATCTTGACCTGTGGCCCAGTGGCCACACTTGTGGTAGAGAAGGGACAATGGTTTATCAGACAAGTTGAAAGGACAGGATGTCATGGAAGGCAGAAGAAAAGATAGGACTAGTCTCAAGAAGGTTCTGCCCAAGCAGGGCAGTGGTGGCGCACACTTTTAATCCCAGCACTTGGGAGGCAGAGGCAGGTAGATTTCTGAGTTCAAGGCCAGCCTGGTCTACAGAGTGAGTTCCAGGACAGCCAGAGCTACACAGAGAAACCCTGTCTCGAATCCTCCTCCTCCCCTGCCCGCCAAAAAAGAAGGTTCTGCCCAGCCTGTTGATCAACCAGCTTGGGACCCTGCCTACAACTGTCATTGGCTCACAATCACAAGGCAGGGCATGCCCCTGTTGTCTGCTGTCCGATAGGTGTCTACTGGAGTACTGACCACCCTTCACACCTTGCTAAGGACCTGCCTCTTACCACTTCCTCCTTTCATGAGAAACTCTCCTATTCCCAAATTGTCCAGGGTCTCCGTGATCTGGGGAAGTCCCAAAGCACCTGCTCTCCTATGCTTCTCCTCCTCTCCTTTGCTTCTCCAAAACCTCCTAAGTGTCTGCACAACCTGAAACTCTAACATGTAGTCTAACTGCCAATGTGTGAGCCCAACATCCCCACAGGGATGAGGCTCTTGACATCTCTCCATGCCCCTTTACTGTTGATCAGAAGAGTGAGCAAAACCATAGCTGTCAAAATCTAAAAGTCTTCTGACTCTCCACCCATAATTCAGCATCCCCGGGGCCAGTCAAGGGTATTTTGAGTACTACCTTCCATCTATAAAGTGGAATAACAAGCCTGAGGTCTGGCAGGAATCTAGAGGTGTGGGTTCAGAACAGGGCTGGCACACAAGAATGTGGAAAGGGCCTGGGCCTGGCCTTCTCTACACAGAAGATGTTGCTGCTAGGAGACAGCCCTGCTTTATTATTCCTACTTTGATTCCTTCTCTTGAGAGGCAGAGCATGAGAACCCAGGGTCCTAGGAAATCCCTGCATGACCCCTTTCTGGCCAGGGTCCTTTTTGACCATAAGGGTCCTTACTAGAATTAGTGTCCAACCCAGAGCCACTCACCTAAAGTATGATGCTGGGGAAACTTTGAGAGCTCCCGTCTCGAGCTGAGAGAGGCCCTGTCTTTGCCTCTATGTTCAGCTGTACGAAGAATGCCTGAGCCTGCAGACGAATCAAAAGAGACAAATGCATAGTGAAACAATTTCCAGAGTGGAGTTCCAGTTTAGTGGCCCTGGAAGCCGTCAAATTGTTCTTCCACTCAACACCTCAAGCCAGAAAACACATCCCACAAGGTCATCTGAACACATACCATTGTGATTTAAAAAGTCACACATAGTTCTTATCAAAACTGGCACAAACATCTTGTTCTGGAAGCTTGCTCAGGCCAACTATAAGCAGACATACACACACACAGGATTTTTTTTAAAACGTTATTTCTGATAGGCTTGTTGCACAGGTGACTCTACATCTCATCAAACTGACAAGTGAGATTAGCCGTTCCAAAAGGTTATCGGGCAACTTTGGCATAAGCCCAGAAGACCAGAGTACTGATAGCAATGCAGACGGTAGAGCCTGCACTCTTGAGGATTTAGGCTCTGCAAGGAGTTGGATTCAGGCCTCTTGTACCTCATGGTAGCAGAGAACTTATCTGCATTTTGTCTCCACTCAGAAACTGTGTACGAGCTCTAGAAGTGGGGTTTTACAAGTTCTTGGAAGCTCATGTCATGTTCTCATATACCAAAATGCTGGACATAAACCTACCCAGTAGCAGGGGCTGGGCATATGGCTTAGTGGTGAAGCGCATTTGCACATCTGCTCTTCTTGCAGAAGATACTGGTTTGAGTCCCAGCACCCACACCAGGCAGCTCACCTTGCCTTTAACTCCATATACAGAGACTCTAAAGCCCTCTTCTGGTCTCCATGGGCACCAGGCACACACGCAGTGCACATTCAAGCACACAGGCAAACACTACATCATTAAAAAGTTTTAAGCTATAGAATATGATTTCCCTGATGGTTTCAGTCTCCATTTGGACTAATACCTCCTTGATGTGTCTCTGTTCTCTTTTAAGATGGTCATGTTTGGCCCTTAGCATTGTATCTTGGAAAAACAAAACTTTTCGCCTTGCATCTCTGAGGAGAGCTTGACTGGATCTTTTAGCAATTCCAAAGTCTTTGCGCTTCTTGAAGATGGGCTAAGTGGATTTTGGACCAAGACAAGCCTTCAGAGTCCAGGGCAGAACAGTATGGTTTTGACATTAAAAGGTCTCAGAGGCTCCTGTGTTGAAGGCTTGATTCCAGATGTGGCACTACATGAGGTGACCACATGCTAATTCGAGGAATGAGTAAACCAATTGATGGGTTTCTAGCTGAGTGGGCTGGGGAGCCTGATAGGAGGAAGTGTGTCTCTGCAGGTAACATTTTATCCCTTGATCCTTATCTGTCTCTCTGCTTCCTGTTCACTGTGTGGTGTGCAGGTTAGCTCCGCCATGCCCTTACACCATGAAGCCCTGCCTCACTGCAGGCCCAGAGTCAGTGGAGCCAAGGGAGAACCCTCTGAGACATGAGCCAAAGAAAATCCTTCCTCTTCTAGGTTATTTTTCTCTGATATTAGTAACGGGGGTAACATAGGGACAGACCCAGAGAACTGGCCAGGGCGGTCTGCTGGGAAAGGCACGCGGGAGCTAGTGATGACTTTGTTTCATCCTCTGTATTTATCTGTACTTTCCAAAAGATGTTCTCCTTGAAAGAAAGTAACAGAGCAAGTCCCATTTTTATGAGGTGCCTAGAGTCATCAAACCCACAGGGACAGGAGGTAGAAGACAGATGCCAGGGCCTGGGGAGGGGGAGGCTGTCGGGGCTGCAGCTGAAGGATAGGTCTTTAGGAAAAGGATGGCTGCATAACAAGGAGTAGCTACCTGAAACAAACAGAACATTTTTAAATGGTAGAGATGGGACCCGTGAAATGGCTCAAGGTAAAGTGGCTTGCTGCCAAGGCTCACGTCTTGAGTTTGATCCCCAGGACCCACATGGTGGAAGGAGAGAACCTGACTTCTGCAAGCTGTCCTCTGAATCCCACAACTAGGCTGTGGCAGTGCTCCACGCATACACACACATGTATGCACAAATAAATATGATGCATTTTAAACAGCAGAGATGACTGATTTTATGTTATGTATTTTATGTACATGGCTTTTAAAAAGAAGCTGCTACCTTATAAAACAGATCCGTTCCTCCTTAGAGAAACGCCTAGGCAGCCACCTCGCTTCCGGCACCTCTGACGGGAAGCTCTTGAGGTATTTGTTTAGCTGACACCCATCTTTCCCACTCAAGAAAACACAACCCATCTTGCTTATGGATGGCAGGCAGACCTTCTAAATCCCACACTGGCTTTGCTCTTTGAACCTGACAGTGTCCAGGCATGCTTAAACGGCCCCTAAGGCTTCAGGGACAAACAGTAAGTCCCTTCTACAACTCCACAGGCTCTCTGGGTCTCTGTCTTCCAAGGCTCCATTCCTCTCATCTCATTGACACCATGATGAAGCTTATTCACCCTAAACTCAGCTCAGAAGCCCCGCCCCAAGCCACACTGCTCTCCCAATCCTGAAACCCTTTGGGGGGCCTTATGAACACAACCTCACTACTTGCCCTCCACTTTTCCCATAGTTGTGGCCCACACCAGTTGGACAAAGCAGCCACTGACCTGGGAAAGCGGGCACTGGAAGAGCATTTGTCACCTTGGGGGTCTTCCGTTGTAGCATTGTGGAGGTCTTGTAGAAGCACGAGGCACTAGAGGGGGCAGAGGTGCCCAGGGAGGCACAGCTAGCCTGCCACTGTGCCTGGGCTCGGATCTTGTCCCTCAACTGCTCCAGACGAGGGTTACTCTTCCTGGGCTGGCGCTGGGGCCCCAATACCAGGGGTGGCCTTTCCTTCCAGGGCCCATGGAAAAGTGTGCATGACTCATGCCCTCCTGAGGAGCCAGACATTCTGCCAGATGACACAGTGCTGTCCACATCCCTGGTGTCCAAGCATGGAGACCACATGGGCAGGCTGCAGGCCTTCATGTAGGGGCTTGGCTCCTTGATATAATCAGACCAGGCCACATAGGGAACTGTTTGAGGTGGACTCAGCTGCTGGGAGAGGGTAGGCCACCTCAGTGTTGTAGCCAGAAGGTTGTCCTTGGCTGCATGTGGATGGAACACTTCACTCCTTGGAGAGAGGGACAACACAGCCGGTCAGAGCTGAATATCTCAGATGCATGGAGTCCTATAATCCCCAACACCCCTTTCTCCCTGATTTTACCTCACAGCCTAAGACAAGAGGGACCAGAAAATGCCTCCACCACATGGACATCCCCTGACATTCTCTCTCAAACACTAACCACAGCCTTTTAAAGTTATCAAGTTCAGCTTAATTTATGCACAAGAAAACTGAGGCTAGAGTAGCCAGGTCAAAACCAAAGGCACAATCAAGTTTTGGCCAGGGACCCACACACTCACCTTTGTATCCTCCTACCTCCCACAAACAAGCTGCCCCCAGGGAAAGGTGACCAGAAGACCACTAGCATTGCTGGTACTCTTGTCCCATCCACACAAACACTACCTGGGCTTGATGCTGTTCTTCCAACCAGCCATTCTCCCCATGGGCTTGAGGGAGTAGAGGCCTTCTTGCTGGTTGGCCCTGGAACAGTTCTGCAAGGTTGCCCTTACGGAGGTGGGCAGCTCACCCATGGGCAAGGTTGTCATTGCAGTCAAGATAGGAGAGTACAGTTGGCAAGCCACACCACCTGAGGCCCTGGGTCTAACAGTATAATCACATGGTAGTCTGCAGGTCTACCACATAGCACCCATCATGGACTGGCCACTGCCTTGTTCTGGGTACTGTCCAGTGTGGATTCCCTGACCCTCAGGACAGTCATTAAAGGAGGGTAGGGTCAATGAGTACAGCCTTGGGTAGACAATGGCTGTGGGATTTCCTGGTGAGCTGCTTGTCATGGGGTGGGAGAGAATTCCAGGTGGCCCATGACAGCATAATAACCCCGTGTCACTGAGTGATAGCCTGTGGCTTCAACTCCTAGGTAGCAGCCAGCTGCCCCTGACACTCTAGGGAGCACACACCCAATGGAGACTTCTGGAAGTCAATAAGATGGGAAGAATAGGGGTTCTGGCCAATAAGCCCTGTGGTCAGCACAGTTCCAAGGACAAAAGACTCAAATCCCAGTGCTAAGCAGAATAACCTTTGACACTAAAGACCACACCCCACCCTGAGGACTGTGAGCACTTCATAAGCCCTCTGCTGTCTTGCCTGCTTCCTGTTGGCTGGGAAGTGCAGGTGTGGACAGAAGTGGAACCCTACCTAGCTTGGGGCTTTTCTCCCAAGCATTCCCAGAGAACAAAAGACTAGGCAGCACAAAGAAAACACAAGACTTGATTTGTCTTTTCCTTAATGGCACTGGAGAAGGTTTGAAAGGCTGACATATGTTGGGTGAGCATCTTACCACTGAGTTATCCTTCATTCTTAAGACTGTTTCTAAAGGGTCTGATCTAGGGAAGGGACATGAATCCCTGGAGACAATCTGAGGACAGACTACCTGAGTGTGAGAGAGACTACTCTTCTGCCACTAGCTCTTAGGCTCTCCTCCACACCAGGACACTCTACTACAGAATAGGTAGGATCCAGAGTCAAGTGCCAGGACCCTGGACACATCTGGTGCCAGCTTTTCTATCTACCACTTTCCCCAAGACTGAGGGAGAAGAGGCCTTCACATTGGCTGTCCCTGAGGCAGGTCTGCAGAGCTGCCTGTAAGGAAGTACAGCGTGGCCATGATGGAGATCTGACTTTGCTATGGAGCTGAGGCAGGAGGATGGAAGGTTAGCTCTGCCACCTGGGGGCCCAGGTGTACTAGTAGAGTCATGTGTGTGCTCGTCTTGGCAATAGTAACTGCATGGTTCTGCCTTGACTGCCCTGGCCTAGGTCAGCCCTGCTGGGACTCTTCTACTCCCATGGTCCTAGAGCAGACCCCACTCATATGTTCCCTAATGGCACTGGTGGTCTTTGTAAGTGAACTGCAGGACAACACCAAATATATCTAGTTGTCTAGAAAACATAGGCCTTCTAGACCCTCAGACTTGCTCCAAGGGATGGCATGTACCTCCTAGGACAAGACAGCCAGCCAGGATTATACCAGATTGCTGCATGTTAGCCTAAATCAAGACATGAGGAAGCTGGATCACCCCACCCTGGGATCTTAGAGAGCTCTGCTTCAGACTTCTTTGCTCCAGAGAGCCTCCGTAGAACATCCTTAGTGGCCTTTGCTAGCCTGTCTCCCACCCTGCTGCCTGCAAGATAGGAGTCAGCCCTGGGATGCCAGGGCTACCCAATCTCCCCTGGCTTGGACCTTTATTGTGGAATAGTTTCCTCCAAGATTGAAAGATTCCAAACTAAAGGGAGGCTCCTAAAACAAGGAGGTGAACAACTCAAAATAGTTTCAGGAAGTCCCTGAAATTGACCGTATTCACTCAGTGGCCCAGGAGGCAATAAAGACTGCTGAGAGTCACTCTCAAAGAAGTAAAGCAGACTGAAACCAGACCAACTTTCTGGGAGAAGCAGAGATCAGTCCAGCAGCTTAGAGGAGTTTTAGACCAGAGGACACTCTCCGACCTGTTGAGCTGCCTGCAGTTGCCCCGGATTCCCAGCTCTGTGAACTGTCATTCATGCTGGGACCAGCCTTAGTCATGCAGCTGTCTTTGAGTCATTTCTGCTCCTGTAAGTAACCCCTCACCCATATTCCTGTAACTGACCTCAGTAAAACCCACTGGTTCACCAAGTTGGACTTTGGCAGTATCTCTACTTTGGTCTGTCATGAGCTCCCTATCTGGAGTGAGCAGACAGGTATGTTGCATCTCCCTTGGAAAAGTTTTGTCACACAACAACCTTGAATAATGGTTACCTTTGGCACGAAGGAGCTGATGAGGTCCTGTTAATAGTGTTTTCCTAATAGCGGAGGAACAGGGTGGTTCTGAGATGGGGAGACAGAATTTCCTCACTGGCTAACAGCGCTGCTTCCCACCCATAGGAAGCTTAGGGCTGAGCTGTCTCCACCAACTGGGGCTTGACTTGTCTAGGAAAAAAGCCACACCATAACTACAACAGATTAGCCAGAACCAGTACATGACTGTCGCTTTGAACTGAGTTATTAAAACGAATGCCCAGTGAGCAGAAAAATAATATCCAGCATGCAAAGCAGCAGCACCCTGCAGACTGGCAGCAGACCCCACACACCATGTCTGCTGCCACCATCCTTCAGGCTAGGAGTTCCTATCCTTCTGTGTCTCCCATGCCACCCCACAGGCTTGGTACTCTGCCCTTCCTTGTTTCCTCAGCCTTGGCATACAACAGCTCAGTAAAGACCATTGCCATGTCCTTTCTTACAGGCCAAGCTCGCCGGAGGCCTCAGCTGCAGCTCCAAATTGGACCACAGGCTAACCTCTGCTGATACCCAGTCCACTGCAGGATAAAATCTATAGACTGCCCACTCTGTCCTAGAACTGCCACAGCAGCTTGCACAGAATTCTGCACTGTGTGCACCACAGGGTAGCTAGGAGCAAGGCTCGTAGCCTCTGGGCAAACCATAGCCCAGGAAAAAGAGCACACATGCCCCATACAAACCAGGCCTACACATATGACCAGCAGCATCTCAGCCAACCTGGAAACTCATTGCAAGGCTCTGGAGTTCTGAGCCCCTCAGGATCCTGTTCTTGGGCTTCTGACACTTATAACCTACCATCCTCTTTGTCTTCACAGGTATAAAGCACCAGCTTAGCTTCAGAGGCCACACATGCCCCCCAATTCATTCTGCCACCTCTTTCACCTGTCTTGGGAGAGAGGATGATTGTCCCCTACCATCCTACTGTGTGGCTGGGGTCCCCACACTGATCCCACATTGGTGGTGCCTGCCAGATTCCCTCTGCCTTCCTCAAAGGGCAGGGCCCCCTCAGGGACGTGCACAGCCTTGCTAACAACTAGCATTGGCCATGCCCCTTTCATAGCATTCACAGAGACCCTTGAAGGCTGGGGACTATGTTAGCCACTGATGGCTTTGACCTTGTGTCATGCCTTGACAGCCCTATAAAGCCTACTGACCAGAGGGACCAAGTCACATGTCTAAGGTCCTGGCAGGGTCATATCCAGAATACCAAATCCTTTCTCCGATTCACCATACCCCTGCAGCCAGCAGCAGCCACCTGGGGTTCCTTGGGACCGTGTAGAATTTCACCTAAGGGACAGTTTAATATCAGGAAAGGGGTTAAGAGGAAAAATCCAGCAAAATAGTCACATGTTGTCTGTCCAGAAGAAAGAGGACTCTGGTCAGTGACCTCACGCAAGTTCATTCAGAGTCCTGGGGCTAAGTCTGCTCCTTAGTAGAGTGGGCAGAGCCTTACCAGGGCTCCTGGAAGGTCAGAAGTGCATAGATTACAGGTGCTCAACTGGCTGGGCTTAGAATGTTTACTTGTCTGTCTGTCTGTCTGTCTGCCTGCCTGCCTGCCTATGTATGTCAGAGCCCAAACCATTGTCCAGTTCCTCCATGAACCACCTAGGTACTGCTATGAGTGACAGTTACCGGACAGCATGGCCAAAAGGCACCTCCCCTCAGCCCCCTGTAGGCTGCGGCTAACAGCGCATGCTAGGCTTAGGCTACAGTCTGGGTGGGCAGGTGCAGCGCGTGGGGAGGAGCTTTCTTCTGGAAGCCTGCAATGACTCTAAGCAGCCTCATTGTTTATTTCTCACCGCCTCCTCCCTGGAAAAGCAAAACCCAGAGCAGGCTGGGGCAGTCAGTGAACCGTGAAGGGGAGTAGGGCACCACACCCACCAGAGCTTGATACCTCAGTGCACTCCACAGCAACAGTGATTCAGGTCTGGCGTCCTCACGTTGGCATGGTACCCAACTGCCAACAAGGCCGCCCAGACTGCAGCTGATCAGCATGTCGAGCTGCCACAGTCCTACCCTGAACACACCATAATACCGATGGCAGGAAAAGGAGCAGAGTCTCTGGCTTTTAACAAAAGCACCATGCTCTCCACAGGCCAAAGCAGGTCACAGATGAGAATAACCAGCAGATGGCAGGGACACCCTGGGTATAAAGCACAAATCTCTTCCATGACACACAACACACACACACACACACACACACACACACACACCTCTGCAATGCAGGGCCAGTTAGCTCTGTGGCTAGGGGTTTTGATTTGGGTGCACTTCTAAATCTGGTGAGCCTATCTTTCTGTCCCTACAGCTGATTCCAACTGTCTGCTCTCCAGGGAAGCCAACTGATGCCTCAGGCTGATCTGAGCCCCAGGGAACAAAGGCCACACAGAGGTAGCAGCTGCTAGCGTGTAAACGCCCAACACAATAGAAGTGATTTGGGAAGGATGGTACCCTGCAGAGAGGCAGATGCAAGTGCTGAAAGGATGGAGATGAAGCAGAGAAGTGGAGTGGACAAACGGCTGTCTTCTTCTCAGAAGAGGTGGCAGGAAATGCAGACACAGATGTAAGGAGAGCCCCTCCATGCCACCGCTACAACTCAGCTCCTGCAAAGCTCCTTCCTCTGCTAAGCAACCAAGAACTGTGACACAGCCCAATAAACCTTGGGAGACAGTGTCCCTGCCCCACTAAGGTCCCCAGCATGAATCATGGTGTCAGAGTGAAGGCAACAAGAAGAAACCCCCAACCCACTACTAGTGCAAGCCTCAGCAGGTGGCAAAGGCCTGCCGGCCCTTCCTATTGTTCTTCAGTCCCACAACAGCAGTCCCTGCTGAATAGGCTCTGGTAGTCCTGTGACTGTGGACAACAGTTCTTCAGTAGACCACCACCTAGGTGGGGCATCAGACCCATGCCAGCATATCACCAAGCTCTGGCCCCTTGCCAGAAGCCATGAAGGGATGTCACCATAGTCATAAAAGCAAGAGCAGAGGTTCACTTCTATACAACCTCCTGGAGCCTGAAGCCCTCAGAGCTCTGCTCCTAGGGGCTTGCAATACAATACGGCAGCTCCTGGCCAGGGAACATCTATCTGAAAGGAGCCTGTGGGCACCCCCTCCCTGAAGGGTTCAGAATGGGGATCTGGTAAGCACCAGCTCTGGGTTTCCACAGCTACCTTAGCCCTTAACACAGACAACCTCCTCCAGGGACAAAGGGCTTTCCAGAAGGACTTTTCAGCCAGGTGGCAGTGCCTATAGCCCTCCAACAGACACTACAATCTAGTGCAGGACACTCCTAACAGTGGGGCCTAAGCTCAGTGGAGGGCAGCTTGCAGGAGGGAGGGCAAGATGGCTCCAACTCCACAAAGCTAGGAAGCCTAACTCTTCTCTTGTCCACCTCTGCCGTGCCACCCTTGCCCGTGCCATTCTCTCTTGTACTCTGCTGCTGGATCTTGCCCCTCCTCCTACAGACTTGCAGAAGACTGCAAGGACCCTCTCCCAAGTACTCACTCACTGGAAGGGCAGCGGGAAGGGCGAGAGCCTAGGAATAGGAGGCTGAGAACCCAGGGCTGGAGTCAGGGAGGGAGGCGGACTTGTACAAGGGTTGCCAGAGAAACCCTGGCTCCTCCCTCCAAATCCCTGCTTAGCACCTGGGAGGCTGAAGTGTCAGGGGCCTTATCTGTGCAGCCGCCCCATGTGGGCTTGAGGGCAGAGTGCCTGGCCCCTGGAGGTGAGGAAAGACACCTGAAGCACCTCCACCCTCTCTGCTCCCCACCTCAGGGCTGTGGTGATTTATCTTCAGCCTGGTCCAAAGCTCTCCCAAGTCTTGATGCTGACTCAGCTCATGTCTGCTCCACACTGCCTGCTGCAGGGATACCCGCCCTAGCCCCTGCCTCTGGCAGCAGCAGCCTGGAAACTTGAAAGCATGCAGGATCCCAGAATGTCAACAGGCAGCTTCTGAAACACAGACTTAGGCAGACTAGGCAAAAAGAACCAAGCCCTGGAGAGAAGCCAGGGAACTTTTCATGTGAGTAGACAGATAGACATGGCCCCAGGTCCCTCTGGTAATGCCAAACTCAAGGCCTGCAAAGCCACTTTTGTAGCTGGAGTGGGCATCCTTGGGACAGTGACAGAGGCTGTTGGGATAGCAGGATTCTGGGCTCAGGCCGTGCCTAAACCCTGCCACTTTAAGCCCCACATGCTGGGTCTTTGAAGTAAAGAACCTATATTTTTCCAGGGCTCTGAGCTTTGAACTTTCACTAGAGTGCTTACGTGTAGGACAAAGCTGTTAACCTGATTTCCTTTCCCTGTTCCTTGGACACCAGCCTGAAGGTGCAATCTCTCCAGCTGCAATTTCCGGTGATGCCAGCAGGTGGTGCCCTCTTCCCAAGCTGTTCGTAGAGATGCCACTGAAGGACACAGAGCACCCCTGTCACCCCAAAAGCACTCCAGAAAAAAAAAATTATTAAGAAATTCCTCAGCCGGAGGTAAGATGGTGGCAGCATATGCTTTTAATCCCAGCACTTGAGAGACAGAGGCAGAGACAGAGGTGGATCTCTGAGTTCAAGGCCAGCCTGGTCTACAGAGCAAGTTCCAGCCAGGGCTACACAGAGAAACCCTGTCTCAATAAATAAAACAAAGGAAAAGAAAAAAGAAATTAAGAAAAAAGAAATTCCTTTAGGTATTCAAGAAAATATGGTTTGGGGCAAAGATTGGGAGATGGCCTTGCTCCTGGGATACACAGGGTGCTCCTTGTCCCCTAGAAGGACCATGGCAGCGAGGCAGGTAGACTCTTATCCCTGGGCCCTTGGGTAGGGAACTCAATGCTGTCCTAGGCAGAGCCCCTCCATTTGCAGCAAGCCCACACTCAAGGTGGCTCCTGCCCAAGACAGGCAATCCTGGAAAGGTGGCTTCTATAGTCTAGAGTTCTGGGGACCTGCAAAGGGTCATCCCAGTCACCATCCCAGTACTCAGTGAGGGCCAAGACTTGGTCCCAACATCTAGCACCTGAGGTTCATTCCTGCATGATCAAAACAAGAAGGCCTTCTGAGGCTGAGCTGGAGTCTTTATGTCAATTTGACACAAGCTAGAGTCATCTCGCTTGTAGGAGAGTCTAGTGCAACCCCTGGGAAAGTGGTCCTGAGTCTAAAGGAAGGCAAAGAGAGCAACTGAAGAGGAGTGGCCAGCAGCCGCCTCGTGCCTCTGCACCAGTCCTGCCTCCAGGTTCCTGCCCTGGCTTTTCTCAAACGTCTGTGATTCAGGATACGTAATCCAAATAAACCTTTTTCTCCTCAAGTTGCTTTTGGTCACAGTGTTTTATTGCAGCAATAGAAACCCCAACGAAGACAGAAATCAATCTGTAAGGAACCGAAATTCCTGAGGAAGACCCAGGGTCACACCCCACCAGCAGCAACATCCTCACTCTGGGTAAAATCCCAAGTCAGCAAAACAAGATGGAGGTGCCTCTCAGGGGCGTCTGGGTTCTCCGAGGCTCACCTGCAGGGTTGGCTTAACCCCTGCTTCACTGCCAGAGGCTGATGGCCTCCACACCATGTAAGTGACAAAACTTTCCCTGAAGTGGAGAGATGAAACACGTGCCTCTTCACCCCAATCAGGGATCTCACGGCAGACCAAAGTACGGATACCACCAAAATCCAGCTTAGTGAACCAGTGAGTTTTATTGGGGTTTCTTACATGAGGGGTTATGAGCAGAAATGACTCAAAGACAGGGGCATCACCAAGGCCCACCCCACCATTGGTGGCCTTTCACAAAGCTGAGAAACCTAGAACAACCACATAGCCTGCAGGCAGCTCAACAGCTTGGAGGAAAGTGACTAAACTGGTTTAAACCACTTCCAAGCAGCTGCACAGGCCTCAAGTCTGTTTGTTTGTTTGTTTGTTTGTTTTTGTTTTTGTTTTTTTGAGACAGGGTTTCTCTGTGTAGCCCTGGCTGTCCTAGAACTCATTCTGTAGACCAGGCTGGCCTCAAATTCAGTAATCCACCTGCCTCTGCCTCCCAAGTGCTGGGATTAAAGGCGTGCGCCACCACATGTTATCCGACCTGAGTCCTTATGACTGCAGTTTCCAGCAGCTTAGGTCCAGGGAGTGCTTGACCACGAAGATAGGGGTGTTCTGCGGCTGTTGCTTTGATGATCCATGCTGCAGATGCTCAGTGCTCTCTTGGCTGCAGAGGAGGCCTGAACGGAGGATCACGGTAGCCAGTCGTGGCTACCAGTGTGATATTGTGCTCTGGGCAGGGGCTCCTCTTTTATGCTTGAATTGAGGTTACTTCTGACGTGTATGGCAGATAACCAGTCATGTCTGGTTATCTCTGGGCTATGACTTCATTGCAGGTGGTTATCTTACTTATTATACCTTATTTCTATGTACGCACATTTTGATTCATAAGGTTTCAAAGTAACATCTGGTTATCATAACTTCAAGACTTGTCCAGACTTGTTTTCTTTCCTATTACAATATGGAGTCAGTCCTGTAAAGGGACCTGCTCCTTACAACTACTATAGTGTCTCTTTACAGCACTAGAGACTTTAAGATGCCTACTCAGCCAAAATATTGAAACACAACCAACCTATGTTGTTAGGCTGAGATGGTGGAGACTATCGCCATCCTCGAGGACCTGAGAATACAGGACATTCATCTTCACCTCTGATGACTTTCATCTCTAATCGTCAATCATATCCCTGCTAGAGCCGGGCAGGCTGGAGCGTGACAGAGAATGCTTGCCAGCAGTCAGATCATATCCTCCAGGCTGATGCCCCAACGCTGCTCAGGCTGACATGGCTCCAAGGCATCCTCCAAGCTATGATATGTGCTTGCTCCATATGGCATGCTGCATTCAAAACATACCACTGCGTGCAGCTGTGGTGCATACAGCCCTGCCCAGAACTAAGCTTTGTTCTCCTGCCCTTCCCATATAGGCATCCTTCTAAGTCACATCTGTTGGCTTCCTCAGTGAGCAATGCTGCTGGACCAGTTGAGCAAAGAGGCCTCAATGAAATGTATACACCAAGAGGGTGGTGGCATCAGGTGACAGATCCATGTCTTGCCCAGCTATGATCCTGAGGCCTTATCCTTAATAATTCCAGAGCCAATGCTCAGAAGTCTTACTGGGTGTCCCCTTTCCAGCAGAAGCCACCTGCCATGGTGACAGAGGAGATTGGAATCTAGTGACCTGCTCAGGCTATAGAGGCAGTGCAGTCCACACAAGTGATGTGCTCTGACAAGCTTTGAGTATGACCTGGCACAGGAAAAGACTTGTAGCAGGCCAGCCTTCTATATGAAGTGGCATAGAAGAAGTTAGTTTCTAGCCCCAGACAGAGAATCGTGATCCAGACCCAGAGCCCATATATCCAATGAATGTTCATATACTGTGATGGTCTGAATGGATCTCCCAAACTGATGTTGCAAGAAAGCCATTAAAAAGTGAGATAAAGATGGGGCGGGAGAGATGGCTCAGTGGTTAAGAGCACCGACTGCTCTTCCAGAGGACCTGGGTTCAATTCCCAGAACCCTCATGACAGCTCACACCTGTCTATAGCTCCAAGTTCAGGGGATCTGGAACCTTCAGTCATACAGGAAGTCAAACCATGAAAGCACATAAAATAAAAGTTAATAAATCTTTTTTCCAAAATGAGATTAGGTCCTAAGGGTAAGATCCCAGTCTGCCAGGGCCCTTATAACAAGAGATAGACACTAGGGGTTGGAAAGATGGCTCAGTCTGTGAGCTGTTTCAGTAGGCTGAAGTAGGAAATACTTACAGAAGGTCATTTGTCCCCTCTCCGATTCCCTTTGGTCTTTGTAAGTATATAATTTTAAAGGCAAACTGGACAGCTTATGGGACATAAGTTCAAGACTACCCTGTGCTACAGAGACTTTATCTCAAAAACAAAAACTGTGCTGACAGAAAGTGCTTGCTGCCAAGCCTGATGTCCTGAGTTCAATGCTTAGAATCAACACGGTAGAAGGGGAGAAACTGTTCCCAAATGTTGTCTTCTGACCTACACATACATGCTGTGGAACACACACACACGTACACACATGCACACACACACGCATGCACGCACACACATTCACACACACATGTACACACACACATGTGCACACACGCACACACACACACAAACGTGCACCCACATGTACACACACGCACACACGCACACAGAGACGCTCGCACACTCAGGCTTACATGCACCATGCATGCACATGTAATGAATAAATGAATGTGTAAATGAATGAAAGAATGAGTTTAATTTTTTTTTAAATATTTACTTACTTATTTTATGTATGCAAGTACACTGTTGCTGTCTTCAGACACACCAGAAGAGGGCATCAGATCCTATTACAGATGGTTGTGAGCCACCATGTGGTTGCTGGGAATTGAACTCAGGACCTCTGGAAGAGTAGTCGGTGCTCTTAACCACTGAGCCATCTCTCTCCAGCCCAGTTTAATTTTTTTAAAAAAACCAACAATTTGCTTTCATTTTAACGATGCTTCCAGAGGGTCAGGTTCAGTACTTGGATCCAATCTGGCCTCCCAGAAAGGAAGTAAAGATTGATAAGAAGAGGACCTGGAGAAATGGCTTAGAGGTTAAGAACATGGCTGCTCTTCCAGAGGTCCTGAGTTTATTTTTTTTATTTTATTTTATTTATTTATTTATTTTTGTTTTTTTTGAGACAGGGTTTCTCTGTGTAGCCCTGGCTGTCCTGGAACTCAGAAATCTGCCTGCCTCTGCCTCCCAAGTGCTAGGATTAAAGGCGTGCCCCACCACTGCCCGGTGAGGTCCTGAGTTTAATTCCCAGCAATCACATGGTAGCTGACAACCATCTGTAATGGGATCTGATGCCCTCTTCTGGCATGCAGGTGTACATGCAGGCAAAATGCCGTATAAATAAATACATCTTAAAAAAAAAAAAAAAGATTAATAAGCAGGCAAGGTGCCCTCAGCCTCACACGTCTCCACTTGGATCCACATTCCAGTTGGCCCTGGGCCCTGGGGTGTCTCCATCTGTGGTAAAAACAGGCAGCTCTCCCAGTTACAGAACCCCACTCTTAAGCTTTGGAACCGTGATCCTGTTGGAGATTGGTTCTAATGCTTTGAATTAATCCAACTCCCCAAATTGGGAATCTGAGTGTCCAAATCCTTGGCCCCAACTGGGTTTTGATTGATCAATAAAAAGCCAACAGCCAATGGCTGGGCAGGTAGACTGAGGCAGGACATTTAGACTTGCACAGGCTAGGAACTGGAGAAAAGGAAGGAGAGATCACCATGACAGGGAAGAATAAAGACCAGACCTAAAGGCCCACCAACAAGTGAGAATCAGGAAAGTGGCCACAAGGGCCACTTTCCCAATTATGTTTGGGGTAACAGAGATGAAATATAGATTTTAAAAGATGTTAACTCAGAAGTACTGGAGGGAAATGTTTGCTAGCTGCAGGAAGGATTAGAGCTGCCCAGCCTTTGAGCTAGTCAAGGCATTTAAAATTAACTGGGGTGTGTGTGTGTGTGTGTGTGTGTGTGTGTGTGTCTTTCATTTGAGAATTCAGATAGCTCCAGGGTGGGTCCACGCCTGAGACCTATAGGGCACACAAAGCAGATTACCTAAACTCACTTCAACACGGTCCTGCAAGAAGAATATCCTAATTACTTTTTTAACACTGTGATAAAACATCGTGACCAAGGCAACCTATGAAAAGAAGTACTTAATTGGACTTCTTTGTTTGTTTGTTTGTTTGTTTGTTTGTTTGTTTCAGAGGCTTAGAATCCATGATGGCAGAGGGTTAAAGGCAAGGCAGCGGCCACAGCTGAGAGCTCACATCTTTATCTGCAACCAGGATGCAGAGAGGACACTGGGAATGGCTCAAGTCTTTTAAAATCCCCACCCCTCCTCCAGTGACACACCTCCTCCAACCAGGCTATACCTCTTAAGCTTTCCCAAACAGTTGCACCAACTAGGTATCAACCACTCAAACACATGAGACTGTGGGGCCAGGCCATCCTCATTCAGACCAGCACAGTGACGAAAAACTGAAGATCAAGCCAGTTGTCTCGCTTGGACTTGTTCTTCAAGAGCAGGCTGAAAGAGACCAGACAGGGGCTGCTGTGACAGGAACAGCCAGAAGCTAGTCACCAGGCCTAGGGGGTCAGGAGGAGAGACTGAGGAAAGAGATCCTCTGGAGGTGAGATAGAGTACAAGTCCTTTTTCCTGTCTGTCATATAGACAGACAGACATTGCACAGGGACTTCACAAAGCATGTGCGACCACCGAGAAGGGTCCTGTCTCACATGACTAGGGGAGAGTTCGACAGCCAGTAGCACATTGAGGCTTGAGTTCTGGAGCTTCAGAGGGATGTAAGGGTCATCCCAGCTGTGTCCTGAGAATCTTGTCTCCTTAGCTCCTGCATTCTGGGTCCCTTCCTCTCTGCAGTCTACCTGTCCTGCTCAGAGTCCTTCAAATGTCCCCACAGGTCTCCACCAACCTGAACATGTAACCCTGCTCTATACCCATCCCTAGAGCCCACCCTGTGGCAAAGTGGCCCTTATTCCCAAACAGCTGGGCCTAGAACCTGAATGAGATTAGCTGGGCAGTTGTGGGAGGACCAAGGGCCAGATGGCTTTCTTGGGTATCAAGAATTTTTCCAGGATCCTGGCCAAAAGACTCTTGCCTGGTAGCTCCAGAGGTGGCCAGGTTTCCTGTTGTTTTTCCATCAAATGGAGCAGCTGTCCTAGAGGGGGAAGTAACCCCTGACCTCACAGATGGGGTCTACAGGTGGGGGCTTCAAGGTGTAAATAGCTGAGTTGGGGTTTGGATCAATACCCCAATTTCTCTGGGAGACTGATTACATTAGTGTGGCCTACTTTCTTTCATGTACCACCTACCCTGAAGATTCCCAGTCTGTTTTCACAGTGACACAACCTAGGCTTTCCAACATTCTGGCCAAAACATCACGGCTGGGGGGCTGGGGGGGGTGGGTGGTTGCAGAATGCCTGGGTCATTCTCATGCCACAGTTGAAAAGTGATCCCAGTTGTGGTAATGATGGTAAATTCCAGCATCTGGTCCCCCACAGCTTAGAGACAGCAGAAAAAATGTTTTTTCTACATTCCATACAGGACATTGTCCAAACAGAAAGAGGCTGGCTCTGGACTTAGCCAGTGTTTGCATGTCAGCCCTAGGCTGGGAGCTGCTTTAGTCTGGAATGTCCAGTTCTGCCCCCCACAGAATCAAGTGGAGCCAGCCTCGGAGCGACCCTCAGAGCCTGGCTGGGCAGCCACAGCAGGTGCCCACGGGAAGTGCAGAAGACTGCCTACTATGTTTGTTCAAATTGATGAGTCTTCATCTGTTTCAGCTGCTATGTTAAAATGCTTCAGACTGTACAGTTTATAAACAACATGAATTTGCTTACTGCTCTAGAGGCTGGGAAGTCCGAACTTAAGATGCCTACACATTTGGTGTCTGGCGAGAGCTGCTTTCTGCTCCCAACACGATACTTTCTTGTGTTCACATGGTGAAGGCCAAAGGGCAGAAGACAAATGACAGCTGACTCCTCTGAGTACATGGTGGGGCGGCTCAATCCTATTGATGGCCCCTCCTGATCCAAACGTGTCCATAAGCCCATTTCTTCCTTCATTTCATTTTATCTTTAATCTATCTATCTATCTATCTATCTATCTATCTATCTATCTATCTTTGGTTTTTTGAGACAGGGTTTCTCTATGTAGTCCTGGCTGTCCTAGAACTTACTCTGTAGGACAGGCTGGCCTCGAACTCAGAGATCTGCCTGCCTCTGCCTCCCGACTGCTGAGATCACAGTCATGCACCACCACTGCCTGGCACTGCTTTCTTTATTTTTATGTGTTTGGGTGTTTTGCCTGCATGTATGTATGTGCATCATGTACGTGCACTGATCATGTATGTATGTGCATCATGTATGTGCACTGATCATGTATGTATGTGCATCATGTATGTGCACCTATCATGCGGGTCAAAGGAGGCACTGAATACCCTGGGACTGAAGTTACAGGTAGTTGTGAGCTGCCATCTGGGTGCTAAGACTTGAGCCCAAGTCCTCTGAAAGAATAGCCAGTTAGTTCTCATTCATATTCTCCCTCTCTCTCTCTCTCTCTCTCTCTCTCTCTCTCTCTCTCTCTCTCTCTCGACAGGATTTTTTTCTGAATAGCCCTGGTTGTCCTGGAACTCACTCTGTAGACCAGGCTGGCCTCGAACTCAGAAATCTCCCTGCCTCTGCCTCCCAAGTGCTGGGATTAAAGGCGTGTGCCACCCCTGCCTGGTGAGGAATTTCTCTTAACTCCTGAGCCATCTCTTCAGTTCCAGGTCCCACCTCTTAATACTGTCAAATCAGGTTGTAGTGATTTGGTCCCAGTGTGGGTTAAAAAAAAAAATCACAGTATAGTGTAAATTAAAAAAGGTTGGGGGAGGGGGTGATACATACTAGCAGGCAATCCAGGGCCTGCATTCTGTAACAGCCAGTGTGGGTGAGTGGACTGCACAGAGGTTGAGTGGCCCCCACCTCAGAGGCACCCCTTGCATCTGTGAGTGCTATCTATTTGGAAAAAAGGGTTTGAAGATGCAAGAAAGAATCTCCAGAGAAGATCAACCTGGATTAGGTTGGCCCTAAAGGCAAAGATATGTGTCATTGTAGGACATGGGGAGGAGAGAAGGACACATGGAGGAATGTGGTCACAAACCCAGGAATGTCTGCAGAGCCCCAAACTCTTTCTAATAAAGTCAGATTCTGCCCTAAGTCTTTGGAATGAGCATGCCCTGGGCAAGTACACTCTGTGTGGAGTGGGTCCTGCTGGCATCTAGACTGGGCTGTCTAGCCCTAGCATTGTGGAGACATGAGTGTCTGTTTTAAGCCACCCAGTTTGTGATGATACCAGCACTGGGGCAACCATATGGGGCCCATGCCTCTTCCTGGTCACGTTTAAGGAGTACTTACCATCCATTACAACCCCTTCTTAGTGTGCGCCATCTCACGATTCTGGGAGGTCAGAATAAGAGCTGGGTGGTGAGTTTGTGGCCGCACATACAGGAGGGCCAGCAGGAATATGGAGACCCATTACATAATTCCCCTCCAGTCCACACTCCACCATCCTACTCCTAGCCTGGGGGATTTGGAGCCTGGAGAAGGGAAAAACCTACTGGGCCCTGCTGCTACGGAGGGACCGTCCCGGAAGAGCGAAAGCAGCTCACCTTCCTAATGCTGGGTTTAGGCACCTTTCAAGTCTTTCCCACCACACACCCTTATCTGAAGCAACGCACATGAGCCAGTGGTCTATAAGCCTAGTGAGTATACCCCTCTGTGTTACTCCCTGGCACTCTCAGTCACTTCCTATGACAACACTCATTAGGGCACAGATGGGTGGGAAGCAGGGCAAAGACAAGACTCACAAACAAGGAGGAAGTGTGTGACCACTTCCTGTGTGGTCTACCTGCTCCTGCAGGCCCCAGGGATAACCTGAGTGACAAAGCCTGCAACAGCCAGTGAGTGTGCCTCAGGAATGCTGCGTGGCTGGGTGCCTCATGCTGACAGTGCATTCTGCCTCACACGGACTTGGAGCTATTTCCCATGTGTGTCTGTGTGTGTGTGTCATCCTGCTGAGGCTCTCCTGGGTGGGACAGACTGTTTCCATCTTGGCTCCTATGGGGATGTGACATAGATCCATCCATCTACTTGCTACTATATTCACCAATGTTTTGAAGCTCCCAAGGGAACAGCAGTGATTCTGTCACAGGAGGGTGTATTTGATCAGGACAGTAGAGAGGAACTCATACCTACATTTAAGAAGCAAGTCTTTCCTCAGACCAGTAAACTTATTTGTAGACCAGGGTAAAACTGAGTGCAATTTCTTACCGGTGTTATCTGGCTCTATCCCCTCCCCTCCCCAATGTTTTCTCCTCCCCCTCTGTCTTCCTGTCTCTCTCACACAACAGTTTGGAATTCTTGGCCTAGGCTAGCTAGAGCCCTTGTCCTCAGTTAGGCATGGACTTGATATCACAGCCGTTAGTCTCTAGGATGCTTATACCCCTCCCCTCCCCAGGCCTTGCAGAATCAGCTCTGCTGGTAGAGGGGCCCTGGGAGGCATCAGGGGGAAGGTAGGGTCTAGACACCCATCACAGGTGTTCTAATCCACTCCTGACCCAGAGTGACAGGCCCAGGACAAGTTGAAGTTTAGGCCTGGGAAACCTAAGCTCTGCCTTGTATCCCCACAGCCCAGGCAGATGACCTGGAGGGAGTCACTACTGCCACCTTGCACATGCCACAGACCATCAAATGATCACAGCAGGCACATGTAGGTGGCTGCAGGAAGTCATCTGGTGATGAGGTGCGAAGATGACTGGAGCTGACATGAACCCCTTGGCACTCACTTGGCATGGGGTGGTGGTGAAGCCACTCATCACCCACCCTTCCCCAGCGTCAGTAACATAGCCAGTGGTTACTCCCACACGGCAAGTCATCGTCTCTCAGATGTTCCATAGGGAGAAAATACAACCATTTGAGCTGCTGCAGAGGCTTTATAGGTGGAAGATAACCACCACGTTCCTATCTGTACACAGGCAGGAAGCTGCAGCGGGGGAGGGGTGAGAGGAAGAAGCCTTTTCAGGCTGAACGGAGTCTCTCTCGCTCTCTCTCCCTCCCTCCCTGACCCCCCCCCCTGTGTGTGTGTGTGTGTGTGTGTGTGTGTGTGTGTGTGTTCAGAGCTAGGAGGAGGCCCACAGAGATGTGGGTCGATATCCCAAGGGTCCCTCTTCCTCTAGGCCTATCTCGCTCTTTCCCACAAGTGCCCCTATGTTGAGCCTGCTTCCTCATGCCTTTTCTTACTACACTCCACCTGAAGAGGGAGGGCCTTGATAGGAGAAGCTACCCTGCCTGTGGTGGAGTGTGTGCCGGGAGAGCCTTCTGATGCCAGAGGGCTCATTTTAGCACTACACAGGCCCCATCCTCACAGACTCTTCGTAGGTGACAGCAAGGAAGCTTGGAGAAAGCAGCTTGTTCCCAGTCAGTAGGAACAGAGACAATTTTTAAGTCCGGGTCTTTCTAACACAGAACCTGAATCCTCAGCCAGCTTGCTCCAGAGATCCCTACAAACTGAGTCTCACAACCTGTGCCCCTCTTCCTGACTCAAGGAAGAAGTAAATTCGCCTCCAGTGAGAATGTTGTGGGCCACACATCCCCTAACTACAGAACCCTGTAACACCACATATGAGGCCCATTGGTTTGATCCTTGGCAAAGCTGGGGGCCCACAGCTGCAGTATGTCTCTAAGGAATCTAAGCTCAGTCTGACACCAAGTGGGTCACAGCAGCCTCCACTTGCATGCTGTGTCCTTTGAGGGCAACCAGGAAGTGCCTGCATTCCAGAGCCAGGGTCTGCTAGGGACCAGGCCTGAGGCTTCAGCAAACGTGGGTGGTAGCTGGCCAGCCACAACACACACTCTGCCTTAGCCAAGTGAGAGCAAGACCTGGCTCCTGTGGTCTCGGGGAGGCGTGGTGACAGCAGCAAGCCTGTGCCTCGCCCCAGGCACAGATGGTTCTCATTGCTGCTCCTGCTCTTCACTAGGAAAACAAACTAGCTCAGGGCCAACAGCCCAGTTTTATCTTGTGCTTGGTTTTGTTGCCATTTCTCTTTGCCTGAAGCCACTGTCTTGTGGGCTGCGTCTGCAGGGTCTGTCTGGGGTGACCTTGGCATGGTATCCATCTTCAGGCCAGGGGCCAGGGGGGCAGAGAAACTGCCAAGGACACTGCCATCCTCTGCACTCTGACTTGTCCCTGTTCCATTGAGGGTCACAGCTACTTTTTCAAGAAGATTTGGACTGGACCAGAGAGGAGAGCAGAAACCTAGGAGGGTCCCAGTTGGGCTGGCTGGTTGTCTAGATGGTGCCCTGTGGCTGGCTGGAGGTCGGCTGGGGCAAGACTCCGAGGCTACTCAAGTATGAATGGAGAAAGATCGCTCAGAGGTTCAGATCCTCAGGGTCCCGGGAGAATTCAGAGTAGGGTAGACAGATGAATGACCGCCAGTCTCCCACATGGGCCCCTGGTGTTCTTCCAGTATGTTTCCCAAATGCTTGCATTTCACAGGTAGTGACAACATGAAGTCTGGTGGTGAAAGCCCTAGGAAAATAGAGACTTGCCCAGGGCTGGACAGTATCCTCCACCCTAACTCCATCCAGGAAGACCTGGATTCTTCTTAGCCACGGGTGCATCTGCATGGCCTGTACCCTACATGAGGTGACAGGAAAGGAACAGGATGTGTGTGTGACAGCAAAGTCAAAAGAGGTTTCAACAGCCGAACCAGAGTGCAGGGGTCTCTCCTCTGTGTGTGTGTGTGTGTGTGTGTGTGTGTGTTGTAAGAAAAGGAGGACAGCACCGTGGCACTAAACTCCAGGAGCTTGGCAGGGCTTCTTCCACCAAAGAAAAGGAAACAGCATTGTCCAGAGTACAGCAGGACTCTTTGCTCTGGACCTCAAAGACAGAGCCCCGCCCACCCTGCGGTAGGCGGGACCACCGCAGTGGTGGCCGGTGGGCGCCTGCCCCTCTCCACCCTCCCTCCGCCTGGCGGCGGTGACATCACAGCTCAGGCGGGAGGGGCGGCGGCACCCCAGCACATCACTTCCTCGGCGTCTCGCGCGGACGCGCGGACAGGCGGACGGACGCGCGGACAGGCGGGCAGATCGGCAGGCGGACGGCTGCAGCGCGGGGCGGTGCTCCTGCTCGGCGCGTCCCCGACTCATGGCGAGCCCGGCCCCGCCCGTGGCCGAGGAGCTCCCGGGCCCGGCCGCCAGGCGCCTCTACTCCAGGTAGTTCACGGACCGGGATGGGGATGTAGACCTGAGTGGCGGACGCGGGCGGGAGGCTGCCGGCCCAGAACAAAGGCTGCAGCGGCGACGCGCAACGTGGCCGGGGACGCGCCTCCCTGGATCTGCGTAGGGAGCGGTGGGGGCGCGAGGCCCAAAGATCAAACCCCTTGGCAGAGGGGCTGGGGCTGGGTTCTGCCTGCAACCCCTTCCTGGTGCCAGAAGGGTTTACGGGGCGGGCACTCCACCACCCGCCTCTGTGGGACCCTGAGTAGCATGGTTATCTGGAGTTCTCTTCTCAAGCCTGATACTGCCATGATCCGGTGCTGCTGTAGCATGGCCACGACCTAGGCTATCATGATGGGGCCCTTCACTAGCTATCCCCAGCCTTAGGCCAGAAGGAGCTGGGCCTGAGCCAGGCAGGTGGGTGTGTGCCTCCCTAAAAAGGCATTTGCCTTCCAGGCAGGTTCACAGGTGATCCAGCGGTCTGTGTTGTGTGCCCACGCCCACTGGGAATGACAGGATAGCCCTGCCCCTGGCTCCGGTGCCTCCCTGGTGACTCCCGCCTGATGAGGGTGTTCCCCAGTGAGTTGCTGGTTCCAGAAGTGGACCAGTGCTGTCAGTTCCCTCTGGCCTCAGGTTGAACTGGAAGGGCCTGAGTGCTGGGCAGGGGCTGTCATCAGCCCTAAAGGAAGGCCCAGCATCCTTCGGTGAGCTTCTGACTCCAACCTCTTCTAAACCTTCCTCAAATATGGAGTCTCCCTGTTAGGGGGCAACCCTGAAGAAATCTACCCCAAGTGAGGTGGTTCATCGGCTAGCCAAGCTCTGCCTAGTATTCCCAAAGAGCAGGATGAGGGCTTGGTGCCTGGTGAACAGAGAGCTTGACCTCCTGTTCTATTCTACTGCAGCTCTGAGACAGTGTCCCCATTGTGTGGTGTTGAAGATCATGCCTGAGCCCCACACTGTGCCTCCTAGTTCTGGTGCAGGGGTAAGAGGTTTATTAGCGGCTTCTTCCTGGAGTCCCCTGGGAGTGGAGGCTGTGTGGGGTCACATTTACCTCAGGGCCAGCCACCTGTGTGAAGGAGGTGTCTACTAGGCAGATTGCAGTGTGTGCAGTGTGTGTGTGTGTGTGTCTGTGGTGGACATTCAGAGCACAGGTCTCCAAGCTGTGTCAGTTACTCCCAATGCCCCCTTGAGGTGACTGACTAGGCAGAACCCCTGCCCCTGGGTCGCTCTCACTGGTTAGGGACAGTATTCAGGATACTGATTGTACTGATTGAGGCCCTGTGTTCAGCCTGGCATCCCTCCAAGCTGAAACCCAAGCTGAGCTCAGAGGGTTGAGCTGGGACCAGATTTAAGTTGAGCAGCCAAGGGCCTTCCCACAGGGCCTTCCAGGTTTGGTCTCCAACTGTCTGGTCACAGCCAGGCCTGGACAGCTGGTCCCTGGCTTTGATAGGCTTGGCAGACGTGAAGTAGCTGAGGCATTTTGAAGCAGGTATTAGGGTTCAGAGATGAAAAGTCTTCACCATCAAGCTCAGCAACCTGTGGACACTGGAACTAAGGTGAGGTGGTTGATCAGCTAGCCGAGCCCTGCCTAGTACCCCCAAAGAGCAGAAAGGAAGAAAGCCAAGCATGTCCTGGCCCCTCGTGAACCCCAGTGTATTCATGGAAACTTGCCCGCTGGCGTGGGAGAATTGTGTCTGCCGAGGTGAACTGGATCCACCTGATCTTTCCCGGGCTGATACAGGATGTCTTGATGGGAGACGTTCCCGGCATCATCCACAGTCCCTCGAGTGTCCCCATTCTTATTGGCATCTGACTGAGAGCGTTTGATACTTAAGAAATGGGACTGAAGAGCTGAGAAGAGGCACAAATGTGTCCCTGGACTACCAACTCCTCATGGAGTGTAGAGAGGGGCTGTCTGCGGGAGGCAGGAGCACTGGGAGGGATGGCTTAGAGTGGAGAGAGTCTGTGTGGAGAATCCCTTGTCCACTGGCACCGGGGCCAGAACAGGGGCTTGGGATAGAGGGTCCCAGAGATGAACCAGTAGCCAGGAAGTCCTTACATGTCCTCTTCTGGCCTCACAGCCCCATGAGGAAGAGGCAAAGTCCTGAGTGAAGCACAGAAGGGAGGATTAGCAGGGGAGCCCACATTGGAGTGGCCTTACCAAAGGCACACCTGGGGTAGGGGCCACTGGTGCCCAGGCATGGCAAGGCCTCTGGCCACATGGCCAAACAATGCTCATCCCCTACTTTACTACCTCTTTCTGTGTCCCATCCTCAGCACTGTCCTAGACAGGACCAATTCCCCAGGTATCCCTGCAAACCTGACCTTTGGGTACTTTCCTGAAGCTGAGGTATCCCCTCCTTCCAGCAGCTTCCTACTGCCCCATATTCCCTCTCACTCCTCCTACTCTTTCTGTGTCCCCCTTCCCCTGGCTACCGAGAGAATGAATACCAGTGTAACTTCCTTCTACGAGATACTGGACAGTGGGGAGCTGGGACAGCTGTGAGCAAGGATCTTTCGAGCCTTTGGCCAGGGACCAGTGCCAGGTGACTGCTCTGCGGAAAAGTAGGCAGGCAGACATTCGGGTAGCTAGACATGGAGCTCTAAGGAGCCAGCTCGTTGTGGGTACCAGAGAGGACACACAGATGAGATCAGGAAGCCATGAGCGGAATGTGGCTGGCCACTAGGGCGTCAGCTACTGCTTCAGTGACTGGGATGTGGTAGACAGTGCCTGAGTCCTGGTTCTTGTGTTCTTGGCATCTGTAAGGGGAGTGGCACAGAACTGTGGCTCCATAGGTGACATGGCTCGGGGTCAGGACCTCAGTGTGGAGGTGGGTCAACTGGCTGGGCAATGCCCTCCTCTTTGGGGAGGTGAAGGATCACTGTTTACCTGTTTAGCAATAGGTCTGTCTGGCAAAAAAAAGATGACAAATCCCAGGCAAGACTTGCTCACTCCCAGAATTAGAGTAGTATGATCAATGGGAGACACTAAGCTCTAGACCCCAGATATCTTTCTTTGATCTTGAGCCTTGAGAGTAGTATTTCAGGTAACCCTCTGAGTGAACAGGTCTTTCACAGGCCTGAGATAACCCAGCATCTGTTTGTTCAAACGGCTGCACCCCTGGGCATATGGACACCTTGACAGGTGACAGATGGACAACACCTTATAGGCCTGCAGAGGTTTCGGGAACAACTCTGCTTAGCCACATCAGACTAGCTGCCCCCAGAGGAGGGCAGGGAGTGTGGAAAGCAAAGTACGCATATTGATGGGGAGGCAGGCAGGCCCCAAAGAGCACCCCTGGGGTTCCAGGCTTTACTGATACCCTTGGCCAAGGTGTTCCAGAAGTGGAACCCCTGTGCCCACAGATCCTCAGGACAAGAAGTAAGTTATCGAGGGCCTGATAGTGTTCCCCACTCACTCTGCAGTTTGTGTTTCTGCTGAGAGCCCCAAGTAGTCTCAGCACCTACCTTGCTGACCAGCTCCTGTGGCTGCAGCTGAACTCACACTGTTCCCATCTCAGGGTTTCATAGTCCAAAGGCATGTAGCCTGGCAGGGGGGCAGCCAGTGGGGCCCTGTCATCAGGGGGATGATAAATGGGGCAGTGGTCTATGGGAAAGCCTCCGAGAAGCTGCCAGGGCACTGCCCTCACGCAATGCATCAATGCATCCGGCCCTGACTCTGATCCTCTGTCCTTCCGTGGACATTGGTAGCTCCTCTCTACTTTGGGGGTCTCTCTCTTTGCCCTGGAAGGGCTGCAGAGGTGGCTGGGACCTTAGAAGTTAGAGGAAGAGCCCGACTGTGCTGGGATCAGCCTCCACAGACCCTGTGTGGCCCTGCACCCTGGTTAGACCTGGAATCTGGAGCTTACCTTGAAGAGCTGGGCGAATGTGGCCATGGGCAAGAGTCCTGTAAGATGAAGAGGACTCTGTGTTCCAGGTCAGTTGAGTTGCCTATGCCCGGATCCAGGCATAGACCAAAAAAAAGGCAGCGGCTGGAGGGAGTGAAGCAGCCAAGCACCAGTGTTGTCCAGAATCCTAACTTTGCCTAGCGTAGGACAGGCTCTACTGGCTAGCATTCCAGGTGGGAGACTCTGGCTTTCTGTCAGCACCAGGTGGGGAGCAGAGCCGGACTGGGAGGTTCTCATCCCCCGTCTTTTGTCACTGCTAATGTTGTCAGCTCCTGGCACGTCCCATCCTAGCACTCCGGAAGTCTCTGGGTCCTGGGTCTGAGCTGTATAAAGGTTTGCTAAGGGATTGGTTCCATGCTCCCTGCCCAGCCCCCAACGGAGGACAGAAGGGCAGCAGAAGATTACCTTAGGCTCTCTATCCCACCCCCTCTGCCATCATGTTCATCCTGAGCTGCCCTTGATCCCTTGATCCACATTATACCCTGGGAAGGACAGAGGAGCCATTGGAGAGCTTGGGGTCTCCTATAGCCCAGCCTTAAGATCCTGAGATTGGCACATTTTCTGGGATTATGGCCAGAGCTCTGTGATGCTGGTCTCTGCCATGGAGGGCCAGCCTCTGGCCCTGAGCTTGGCTGAGAAGGCTGTGTGCAAGGTGGTATATGGTGCCCCTCGCCCCCGCCCATTGCTGCTGCCTGTGGGCCTGGAACTGTGGCTGTATGTGCAGAAGATGCGGAACCTCCAGAGAAAGAGGTGGGGACCAGGCAGGTGTCAGGCTTCAAGGCCGTGTGCCTGGGTGGGTCCAGGCATGATTTGGGAGTGCCTTGGAGTTGGGGAGGGACAGGAACCTGCAGAGGAAGGGGTTGAACAGGTGACAGGCGTCAGAGATGGATGTCTGGCATGACTCAAGGGTGTCTTATGGGGAAGGGCTCTTTGTGTCATGGCCTAAGTGAGTTTCCTATCTGGTACAGAGTAACCATCACATCAGTGCCCCTTCTGGAATATTCCCCAGGCCTTCTTCCCCACTCCTCTCCCAAACCTTTGCTCTATGGGTGTCAAATCTCTGGTCTAGAAGGAGGAAAGGATGGGAAGGCAGTTCCCCCTAGTCAGTAGTATCTCCCATGTAACAGACACTTCTGTGCAGTCATCTAGGACAGCAAGGCTGAGCCATAGCGGGCTGCTTAGCGGCCATGGGGCAGGGGCAGATAGGCCTTAATTAAGAAGCCAGAACTTGGCATCGGCCACAGGAGAGATGTCTTGTGGCTGGTTGCCACAGTAATCATGGCCCTTATGGCCAACGTGGCATCTCCTGGCCCTGGAGTCCAGGACTCCATCCGGTATGGATGGGAGTTCCTGGCATAACAGGGAAAGTGATTGAGTCCAAAGTCTGGCTTCCTGGTCTCACGGTCACACACACAGGCCTTGCTTGCCCTGACCCTTGAGAGGCCACATGGCTCTGCTGGTCTCTCAGGGAAGGGGTAACCTGGTCACAGAAGTGGAGGGAACCCTTGAGTCCTAGTCCAGCAAGAAGCCCATTCGTTCTCCCTGATGCCTTGTGTGTTTCTAATGTCCTGAAACCCTTCTCAGTGATTATGTTCTGTTTAACAACATCTGACCAAGGCCCCTTTAAATGCCATGCCTGGGTCTCAGCCCTGGTTAGGAATGTCTGGACTGTGTGTCTAGAAGGAGCAAGGCTTCACAGCCTCCCTACAGCAGACAAACCAGACAGACCCAGAGAGCGACACCCCCCAAAGAAGCAGGATCTTAGCTGGGCACAGCATGGGGGCGGGGGAGTGAGCCAGAGATGACCCAGCAAGACAAGCCCAGACTTCAGCATAACTACAGGGAGATGGGAGACAAGCTCCTGCCTACCCATCCTGAGAACTCCTGTTCTGTTCCCTGGGGAGATGGAAGGCAGTCGGCACAGCTTCTTGACACCTGATCTTATGGTGTCCAAAGAGCAAGGAGGGACAGCCAATGGTTCGCTTCTGGAAAATCGGGGACCTTCTGAGTGGCAGCTGTACTGCAGAAAAGAAGGTGTAGGTGCTGTGGGCTTGGGGATACCAAGGGGGTTGGACAGCATAGCCTGGTTCAGAGGGTGTGGCTGTGTGAGCACCTGGGCACAGGGAGGGTGGGACTTCCCCCGGCACAATGCTCTGAGCCCAGGGATGCAGACACTTGGGCCAGCTTCTCAGGGGTCCATTGACTCCACCGTCTCTTCATGTGGCACTGTTACCTTGGGAAAGTTCAAAATGCTACATTGATAATGCAGAATACAGAGGGTGTGGCTTTGCAGTTTGAGTCAAAGACCCTTTGGTTAAAATGCTTAGTATCTCTGTCCTTGATTTTATCCCTTCCCTGAATCACTCTGGACAGTTGGCTGATCCTCACGACACAGAGGCTGGGCCAGCATCCTGGACAACTAGGCACTTGATGCTGACCTTAAAATTATTCAGTCAGAGCTGGGCCTGATGCTGTATGTCTGTTATTCTAGTTTAGGGGAAGGCCAAGGCAGGAGAATTGCTTGGGCTGACAACATAGAGACCCTGACTCAAACAGTGAAGAGAAAAATGACAGATTGGTCTTAAACTGGAGCAAACACTTGGGTCCTCGAGTCACCAGGCCAGGGCTGCAGGAGCAGCATAGGGTGGGGACTTTGGGGATGGGGGTGGGGTTGTTCAGGGTCTGAGGTTGGGACTTCTCCGACATAGGTTCCCATAAGGATATCTCTACTTGTCAACACAGCCTGAGGAGCTTATAACCCTACATATGAAAGCCCCAGACCCAGGCTGTTCTTGGTTCCTGGTGGTAAGGGATCGATATTAAGGTAGAGATTGCTGGACAGTGGTGGCTCATGTTTTTAATCCCAGCACTTGGGAGGCAGAGGCAAGTGAACCTCTGAGTTTGAGGCCAGCCTGGTCTACAGATAAGTCCCAGGGCAGCCAGGGCTACACAGAGAAACCCTGTTCAGAAAAAAACAAGAACAAAAGTCTTGTGGGTCAAAGGTGAGCCACACAGTTGGGGCACTGTTGGGTCCAGTATCTGCTCTGAGGCATGAACACCCAGCTGCCATGTCTATAGGCAAAGCTGAGACGGGACACAGCTGCTGCGGGACATTGTCTCTGTTGCAGCCACAGTGTGCCAAGGGGTGGACCATGATATTCCTTCTCTGCCCAGGATGGAGGCCTCCTGTCTGGAGCTGGCACTGGAAGGTGAGCGACTGTGCAAGGCAGGGGACTTCAAGGCAGGTGTGGCCTTCTTCGAGGCTGCTGTGCAGGTGGGCACCGAGGACCTGAAGACACTGAGTGCCATCTATAGCCAGCTGGGCAATGCCTACTTCTACCTGAAGGAGTATGCTCGGGCCCTGCAGTTCCACAAACATGACTTGCTGCTGGCACGGTAAGGACTGGTGGTTTGTGGCCTGATGGCCTTGGCCTGGTCCCCTGTGTGTGGAGTCCCCTGCTCTTGGGGGAGGTTGGAAGAGGCAGGTGTCTCTGACCCTGGAAAGCCCAGCAGGAGGGCCTGGCCTGGGAGGGAGAATCTGTGGATGCCTTAGAGGTCAGTGTTCAAGTTGAGATATGTGTGTGTACAGTCTTCATGTGTATATGTATGCAAGTGTATGTATGTGTTTGCCTGTGTGTGTCTGAACATGTGTCTGTCCATGTGTTCTGTCTGGCTTGGTGTGATTCTTTCTGAGATGTGTCTCTACCACCCATAGCTATTCATTTTCTGTGGTCTTGGGTTTGGGTTACGCTTGCCATCTTTTCTGTAAGGCATGGTCTTACTCAGGGCCCCTGCTCTCCCTGCAAACTCCAACCCCTTGGAGGTTTATGGTTTCCCTTCTGCACATTTCTGAGTTTCTATCTTGATGTCTCCAGTCCTGTGTAGCCTTTGACTCTTGGTTCCTACAAGTCCTCCCTCTCGCTCCACATTCAACCCAGCTTCTATGGAGGCCTCAGAACCACCCTGACTGCCTAGATAGGGGCAGGATTCTCCCAGCCCTGCCCATGCTGGCGACCCCATCCACCAGCGAGGCTCCCGGCTTGCTTCTCTGTCCTCAGCACGAAGTACAGATCTGATGCTGGTGCCTCGCCGATGTGCATGTGGAGCTAATTTCCACTGCCAGTCTTTCTCCTCTGAGGCTTCTTTGGTTCTCGCTCAGTTCAGGGCCCAGCTAGACCCAACTGGCTCCTCACTCCTTCCTGCCTTCCAGGACCATTGGTGACCGCATGGGGGAGGCCAAGGCCAGTGGGAACCTGGGCAACACACTCAAGGTCCTGGGCCGATTTGATGAGGCAATCGTCTGCTGCCAGAGACATCTGGACATTGCCCAGGAGCAGGGGGACAAAGTGAGTGGTCGGACCCTTGGCCCCTTGTACCCTTTCCATCTCTGCTGGGGCTCTTACCCTCAGACATTATCAGACAAAGCAGTAGGCCTAGCCACCTCTGCCACCCAACTGGCAGAGGATAGAAGGGGTAGAGGGTAGAACTGGATTCGCCCTTCCTCAGGACTCAGCAGCCCAGGGGACTAGAACACAGCTCCTGCAAGTGCACCTGGGGTGACTTCCCTGGGGGACTGTAGAGCTTCCATGTTCCACTGTTGCCCACAGGTTGGGGAGGCGAGAGCACTCTACAACATTGGAAATGTGTACCACGCCAAGGGTAAACAGCTCTCCTGGAATGCTGCACAGGACCCTGGGCACCTGCCACCTGATGTCCGTGAGACACTGCACAGGGCCTCTGAGTTCTATGAGTGAGTGAGTGGGGTGGGCTGATGGGGCTGGGCTTGTCTGAATGCCCCTGCATTCCATAAACACACCTTGAGCCAGTGTGTGCCTGGTGAGGACCGGGGCAGGGTCCCTAGACACAAATCACCCTCACATTCAGAAAACCCTACTCTGTAGGCACTGCCCTCACATACACCTATCCTGGATGATAGGCTTTGACCAGACTTCCAGCCCTGAGGCTCTGATGTCATTTGAGCCAAGGGATCCATTCCAAGCCACTGTGTCCTCGCCATACTCTGGGAGAGCCACTCAGTACTTTCCAGCCTCAGGAGGAAGCTATGTAGCCACTTCCTGATGCCGGGAAGGACACAGCTCTAAAAGACTTGGCCCCCCTAGGAGGAACCTGTCCTTGGTGAAGGAACTAGGCGATCGGGCGGCCCAGGGCAGGGCCTATGGCAACCTGGGTAATACCCACTACCTGCTGGGAAACTTCACAGAGGCCACAACCTTCCACAAAGAGGTGAGCTGGGCCTGGGTGCTGGGACAGGGGCAGGAAAGCTTAAGGTCACCCCTCACAGTCCTCAACAGCATGGCCCCTGGAGAGCCCCTGAGCCCCTGCTTCTATTGTATTGGTCCTGCAGTCCCTCTCTACTCCCCTGGACACTCAGACATCAAACTAGCACTCAGTGGGGAAGCATCCCTGACTGTGTTCCTAGGTTGCAGGGCTCTGTGATAATCTCAGGGTTTGGATCTGTCTGCAGCGCCTGGCCATCGCCAAGGAGTTTGGAGACAAGGCAGCTGAGAGGAGGGCCTACAGCAACTTGGGCAATGCCCACATCTTCCTGGGGCGCTTTGATGTGGCTGCTGAACATTACAAGTGAGCAGGGAAGGCAGCCCTGGGATGTACTGAGCAGCAGGCTACAGAGAGGATGCTCACTTGGACCATTCCCAGGAGCCAAGTGGGGACTCCGGCTGCCCTGAAAAAGGCTGATGCATGAAGCTCATGGGTGTCCCTGACCTGTGTCACAGTTCTTAGTCAGCTGCTTCCTGGGTAGAGGGGTGGCCACTAGATGGAGCACTTCAGGACCAGGCCTATTGTGGGGGCGCTACATGCTCATCACACAGTTCTGAGATATGGACACTAGGTCTTGGGTCCCTGCTCAGAGCGGTTAGTGATATTAGCCAGTGTCACAGTTAGCCAGTGCACCCGTGCACCCACATGCATCTGGTGCTCTGAATTAAGTGCAGTGGTCATGGGAAGATAAGTGTTCCTGAGGAAGAAGAGACATTGCCATCCCCCTCAGGGACTGACTTTCCCCCTCTGCACAGGAAGACGCTGCAGCTGTCACGGCAGCTCCGGGACCAGGCAGTGGAAGCGCAGGCTTGCTACAGCCTGGGCAACACCTACACACTGCTGCAGGACTATGAGCGTGCTGCTGAGTACCACCTGCGGCACCTCGTCATTGCCCAGGAGCTGGCTGATAGGTGTGTGAGAACGAGGCCTTGGCTGGGGCTGGCTTACAGTGACAGCCTGGGGTACGCGCACCTGCTCCCCTGCGGACCACAGCATGCTTGGTCAGAGCAGCCTCCCGTAGGCCCTCAGCTACTCCCTCAGTGGGAAACAATTTAAGCAAATAGGTAGGTCCAAGGCTTGAAGGGGCCCCTAGCCTCCAACTCTGGAACTTCTATGCAGATCTGTATGTAGCAGGGTTTCAGAGCCACAGACCTGGGGGCAGCTATAATGGGAGGTACCCTGGAAGAGCTGCCCTGTCCCCAGGGCTTCTGTGGGAGGGGCAGATAACAGAAGTGTCTTGGAATTAGGTAGAGATAGTGGGAACAGGAACAGGAACAGCTAAATGTCCCTGAATGTGTGGTTCACTGGGTGAGGGAGCATGAAGCAAGCTGCAGGGAGGCCACTAGGGGGTGATCCAGGCCTTGAGCGACAGTACACAAGTGCTGGGCCCTGAGGGTAAGCTGGTAACAAGCTTAGGTTTATCAGGTTAATCCTTTCAACAAGAAAGCACCAAAGTGCAGTTGGTTGGCATGTCTCCCTTAACGGGTTGGACCAGTGAGTATGGTGGCCAGGGCCAGCGGGCTCCTATGGCTGAGGAAACACTGTGCTGTTGGTACATTGTGTACCAGGGTCGGGAGAGGGTCAGGGACTTGGGGTAATAGGGAGTCCTGGGAGGCAGGTGTGATTTTCTAACCTTCCACAGGGTGGGAGAGGGCCGAGCGTGCTGGAGCCTGGGGAACGCCTATGTGTCCATGGGGAGCCCCGCACAGGCCTTGACCTTTGCGAAGAAACATCTGCAGATCTCCCAGGAGGTGAGCCGGGCCCACTCCCCTAGATCTCTGCTGCCGCCTCAGCAGCCCATTGTCTTCTTTCTTGTGCTTGTTCCTAAACCCTTTCTGAATCCTGCATCCCTACAAAGACAGTTCCCACTTGTATGTACTAGGGTCAGTGGGTCAGCGGGGGGTAAGGGGAGGTGAGCAAGGATTTGTTTTCCACTTAGAATGCTGGTGTCCCCTGTGTGGATTCCATCCATATAGAATTGGGCCGTGTTGGGTATCGGGATGCTAGGAGTAACCTCCTGGAAGTGGATTAGGGAGACAGAGGTTCTATTGCCCAGGGATACCCTGGGACACCGCTCTAGGAAGCCGAGTGGTCCCTCCTCTATATTTAGCCCCCTCCTACTGTGGACAGTGCAGAGACATCCCAGAGAAACCTAGCCTCCCTAAGTAAGGGTGGACCTCACAGCATCAAAAGGAGCTTCTCAGACACCCAGGTTCAGGTTTAAGGACAGGATGGTCCAGAGCAGAAGAGACCCTGTCTGAAGATCCCTCCACAGGGGACTAACCCCACATTCCCATGAGTGCAAACAGAGGTCTCCGAAGACTTCTAAGCTTCATAATTCCCTGTGTTCCTCATGTTGGGTTTGTACTCAGGTGGGTTCACCTGGTGACACCTCAGTACAGGGAACCTGATGCTGGTAGGGCCTAGGAGAAGACAGGTCCCTATGGCTGAGACAGGCTTAGTCCAAGACACAGCCAGGCTGACCATTCACAGGAGGTTTCCCAAGACCCTTAGCACTTCTGGGGTAGACAAGAGGCTATGCAGAACACTGAGGAATAGATCCTCAGAGTCAAGTTCTGGTAGTGAAGGACTGGCTCTCTCAGAAATTCAAGGGTCTGAGGTTAGCCAGGCTGTCCCACAGGCTAAGGATGGTGTGCTGGAGCCCTGTCACCAACACTCAGAGAGCATAGTCCCAAGCCTAATCCACTCATCTACCCACCCCTGCTTGCCTCAGATTGGAGACCGAAATGGAGAGCTCACAGCCCGCATGAATATTGCTCACTTGCAGCTGGCACTGGGCCGGCTGACTAGCCCAGCAGCAGCAGAGAAGCCAGATCTGGCTGGCTATGAGGCACAAGGTGAGTTGTGATTCCAGGGGCTGGGATGTACTTCCTCGTGTGTCTAGTCTCAGCACAAGGGACAGTCAGGGCAGCAAGAGAAACACTCAGGGGAAAAGACAGAGAGTTATATCAACAGGACTGGCCCTTAGTTCAGGGCACAGGTTGGGTCTCCCAGAAACGGAGCCACTAACAGCTGCTGCTCAGTAAGAAAAGAGGCTGTTCCCGATCTGGGCACCTTCTCTTCCTTGTTCTGGGCCCAGGAGAACAAGAAGTGGGAGTTGAAAGACATCAGACACAGAACTACATTACAGTGTGATGTGGGGAGAGACAGGGTATCCAGAGTTCTGAGGCACAGATGGACCCCACTGGAGCAAATCAGGGATCGGAGGTGTTTTAGTTACTGTTCTATCGTTGTGAAGAGGCACCATGACCAAGGCAACTCTTACAAAAAAAAAAAAAAGCATTTAATTGGGAGCTTACTTAACAGTTTCAGTGACTTGGTCCATTATTATCATGGTGGGGAGTGTGGTGACAGGCAAGCAAGCGTGGTACGGAGAAGCGCCTAAGAGTACACATCTGATCCAAAAGTTACCAGAAAAGAGAAAAAAAAATGGGCTTGGCATGGGCTTTTGAAACCTCAAAGTCCACTCTCAGTGCCACATGTCCTCTAACAAGGCCACACCTCCTCCAGCAAGGCCACACCTCCTCCAGCAAGGCCACACCTCCTCCAGCAAGGCCACACCTCCTCCAGCAAGGCCACACCCCTCCAGCAAGGCCACACCTCCTCCAGCAAGGCCACACCTCCTCCAGCAAAGCCACACCTCCTCCAACAAGGCCACACCTCCTCCAGCAAGGCCACACCTCTTAATCCTTCCTAAACAATTCCACTATCTGGGATACAAACTTGTCTGTGAGGGCTATTCTTGTTCAAACTACCGCAAAGGACAACTGAAAGGTGGAGCCAGGATGACAGGTAGTAGCCAGGAACACCAGTGGCACAGGGCTGGTGGCCAGTGATGCACTGTCCCTGAGAGAGCGAGGACCTGTGATCTCCTAGAGCCCCTCCCACCCTTGATCCTAGTGGTACCACAAGGCTGCTGGCAAGAAGACAGGAAATGGCTCCTTCCTAAGCAGCCCAGCAGCCAGAGGACTCCTCATCATACTCTGTGGGCGGGGCTGCTGGGAGGCTGGAGGGAGCCCCTCAGTGCCTGCCTGGAGTACAAATCAGGCAAAGGCCCTTGAGTGACCTCATTGAGACTGTTGACTGTCCCCATGTCAGACACGTAGTGAATAAGAGGACGGAATGTTCCCCACAGAGCAAATACATTAATACGTACAAAGGAGGGACAGCATGGATGCAGGGTGTCCTGCTGAGTTGGCTTCTTAGGGCCCATAAGGCCTTTGGAGGCAGGCAAGCCTCATCAGGGAGCCAGCTGCCCCCTGCTTAGTGAGTTTGCCAGGAATGGAGCCCCAGCTCCTCATGAGTGGTTTTCCAGGAGCACCTACTGACTCCAACCTCTCAGGCTATTCAGAAGGGACTCTTGCTTCCATGAGAACCCCTGGTTCCCCAAGCCTGGAATTTCTTAGTATGACCTGGCCTGGAAAATAAGGCTGGGGACAGAGGAGAGGAGCAAAGACTTCTGGGACCTTCAGCCACTCCATGTGGCAAGAGATGGGTGGATGGGGTTGCACAGTATGAGCCCCTGGCTGGCAGTTTCCCAGGGTAGATAGCTCTGTACAGAGCTTCAACGCTGCCCTCAGCCCATGTTCCCTGAGCAGGGCTGGCTGGCTTCTGGAAAAATTCCCACAGAGGCGGCCAGCTCCTCATCCTAACTCTTCCTCCAAGCTAACGGGGGGGGGGGGGGGGGGGGGGGGGGGGGGCAACGTCACAAGTGAATGGCCAAGGACAAGGCAGCTCTGTCCTCCCCACATTGGCTCCTCTGCTCTGCCTTGCTTGCCAGACCCTTCCCAGCTGGGGCCCCCGGAAGCCACCTCCCTACAGGGCTTCTTGCGGCCAACGGCTGGGCCTTGGACACTGAAAAATAGTCTCTCCTCCAAGGAGGACATCAGGGAGAAAGCTCTGGTATCCTGAAATTCTGGGATGCAGTTGCTGAAGGCAGTCGGGCACCGTGAGAGTCTGAGTGGTCCTGAGGGAGACCCCTACTCAGGTGAGCCAGAAATGTGCAGGATCAGGAAGCCAGGAGAGAACTGGACTAGGCTGAGGCAGTTGAGAAGGGCTGGTCCTGCCCCCTCTGAACTGTCCAGGAGCTTAACAGGTGCATACCCAGAGTCAGAGTGGTTCTGGTACAGGGGCCTAGGTGGGCACCCCAAAGGGTACAGACCCAGAAGGGTTGGGGATAGATGGCCTCCTGGGGCTAGGGAATTCATTCTGCCTGGGCTGGCATTCCGCTGTTGGGCTGTCTAGTATGGTATTTACATGTGGCTGTGGCCCGTGGGGTGCAGGACAAGGCACTCATTGATGGCTTGAAAGAGTGGGAGTGGTTTGAGTGGGCAGTGGGGAGAGCCATGCATGTGGGCGTTGGGCAATTGAGTGCTGTGTGCTTTGAGCTGAGTGGTGTATATTTGGAGCATGGTGGGCATTGTAGGTGTGATGGTGGCCATGAGCTTGGGGCAGGACAAAGTCTCAGTTTTGGTTTTTGTTTGGTGGGTTTTTTTTTGTTTGTTTGTTTGATTGGTTGGTTTGTTGGTTTGTTTTCCTGATTTGATTGGTATAAACAAGGGATTCTTGTGCAGGAACATAGACCCTGACTCCCCGAGGCCTTACCTCCCCTTGGTGGAACATTTTCAGCCAACAAAGCAGCACCAGACTGTGTTCTAGTCAGTGGAGAACTACCCTGCCCCCTGCTTCCCCTACCTGGTCCCTCTGGTTATGTAGTTGTCTGAGATCCTTATATATACACACTTGGCTATGGCGTCCATAGAGTGTAGCAGTATAGAAAGCTTTCGGGCAGTTTCTGTTTGCCCTTCTGATGCACATGCAAGGGAGAAGGGATGCTACCCCCAGCTAGCCCTGCCAAACTTGATGGGCCTGGGTTAATACCCCCCTCCCAGTGACAAAGTATAAGCCCTCTGCTCTTGATGGTTTGTAGTCCCTCTACTCCCTTGGGCCCAGTTTTGCTGTATCAGCCTAGGGCAGCTCACTGAGGTCTTCTGCCCTAGAGGCCTTTCTTCACTTCTGGGTCAGGGATATGCTTGGTGTGCTGTCTGAGAAGTGTAGGCTATGGGCTCTAGCCCTAGCTCTGTCTGCTGTTGTCACCATACCTCAGTGTTCCATCCAGGAGGCAGGCCCACTAGTAGTGCTGAGGGTGACAGGCAGCCAAATGGCCTGAGGGCCAAGGCTGCTGTGCAGAAGTGTCTGTAGCCATTGGGGGCCTCGTGGAGAACCTTATGGGCCTGTAGACCTAGTAGAGAGGAATTCTGTATGTCTAGCTAGAGGCGCACTGTATTTCTAGCATGGAGAAGGGACTAAAAGGACAGGTGAGGGACTGACACAGGAAGAAAAGGGCCAGTTTCTAGATCTATGTAGTTAAAACTACCAGTAAGAGCCACCATGGACTGTGGATGCATTGGAGAGAGGACTGGACGACAAGGAGCACTCATGGTTTTGGATGGTTCCCCCTCAGACATAAAGGACAGAAGCAATCCACAAGACAGTGACCATCCACCTTGGGTGGGTAGGCACAGTGGAGAAGTTTCTAGACCTTGTACTGTAGGCAGAATGGGCAGGAAGCTGAAGGAGGGGTCAGGGTCTGAGGCCTCAGTGGATGTGGCTCAGCCAAGGAGCCATGGTCATTTGCACTGGCCTGACCTGACTTTTTTGAATCTAGACAGAGGATTGATTCATTTAGCTGGGCTCGGCAGGCTTCCCGCCCTGCCTGTGCACAAGGAGGTGCCCTCCCTGGGCCAGTTTGTAGGCTGTGGTTCAGGAAGACTGCTTGGGCCCTCTCTGCTCTCCAGAGGATGCATCCTGGTAGTTCTGTTAGTACACGTCTGGGACTCAGAAGATGGCTGCATGCTCTGTGTGTCTTCATTATTTCTCGTTTAGATTTTCTCTACCAAGCTGGGCATTGAGTGGGCATAGCGTGCAGCCATGGCTACTGCAGCCGCAGCTGGGGCTGACTGTGGCTATGGGGAGCCTGTGTTGAGGGCAGGAGAGACAGCAGGCAGGGCCCTTCTGGGTGCTTAAGCCGTACCTGTGTTTCAGGACTGGTTTGTGGCCTCAGTAGTCTCTGGGTGCAGCCCTTACATCCCTCCTGGTAGCTTTTCCCACTGGGATGTTTTATTTCTGAACTACTCGAGAGCAGGACACAAGTCTGTCTCCCTCAAAAATCCCAGCTTGGACAGGGGATAGAGTCCCACATGCCCTTCTGATGGCTTTTCCTGTCTCATTGGGTATTGTATGCTCTGTATTACTTTCACTTAGGGCTGGTCTAGAGCCATCAGGCTAAAGGCCTGTGGGACCCTGCTGGTCTTGCCTGGCGCTAATACATTCCTTTCCATTATTTTTACTTTTTTGAGAATGTGGCTTCAACCTCACTATGTAGCCAAGGCTGACCTTGAATTTGCTGCTCATGAGTGCAATGCTGGCTAGTTTGTCTCATAAGGCAACAATGGATAGGTCAGGGGTTGGCCAGTTTCCCACTGAGGATGGTGGGCATTGTGGGTATGATGGCGGCCAGTACCTGTCCACCACGGATGTTCACCCAGCATTCCTGGGGGGTGAGCCCTGTAGGGCAGTGCCAGCATCAGTCCAGAGTTTGCCAGCGCCAAGCTGTCTCTCTTCAGTGCACTTCCTTGCCTCACAAGCCCTGCCCTGGATATGTATACACTCTATGATGTGTTCCTGAGCCGTAGGCATCCAGCACCTGTCTGGGGACTGGAGACCCAGTGAGGGGTGAGAATGGTGACAGCTGTTTAAAGATTTCTTGCTCGGAAGCAGGCCAGCAGTATCTTGGTAAACTGGTACATCAGGGACAGGGAAAAAGCTGGGTCTTCAAATTGCCAGGCATACTCCACTCCCACCCGTGTCATGCTTCCTTAGGGGCTGGGGGCAACATGCCCCTTCCCAAGGGTCCCCTCTTATTGTCTTTTCACACCTTGGCTCCATCCTGAATTGTCCATTCATGGCTTGGCTAACCTGCTCTGTTCTGTGTACAGATTGCCTGGCTGACTCTCCCAGGACCTAGGTCCTGCAGGTGGTCAAAGCAGCTACCCAAGCCAGGCTTGCTTCCCCAGTCTCCTTCTCATCACTGCTTGAGCTAGGAAAGGACCTGGGAACCAGGGTGAAATTGCTTCCCAGGCCTCTTAAAAATGAAGGTCAGAGACCCCTGGGGTTGGTGGTAGCACTGAGCAGTCTTTGGTTCTGGGGTCAGGCAGTAGCTCCTTCCCACCCAACTGTGTTTGTGGACTTGAGGGCTGACAACATGTTTCTCCCTGTGGGAGCCCAGGGCTTAGTTCAAACCATCTGCGAGGCCGGGCCCCACCCCCAGGTTGCTCAGTGTCCAGAGTTCTCTACAGAGAGACTGACCTGAGCCATGTCACTGCTACTCCAGCCCTGGTGGCCCACAGTGGGCCTCAGGGACCCAGAGGTTCTTTCTTGCCCCATCCTCATGTGGGTTCAGAAGGTAGGATGGGGAGATCAGGTGTGGCTTTGTGGAGAGGATCCCGGAAGTACTCCAGCTGCCTTCCGGCAGAAGGACCTGTGCCAGCTAAGTTGATAGGAAGCACAGGACTTGGCAGAGAATCCCATTGGGTGGGGGGTGAGGGGCCGGGGAACGGACACCACCAAAGCTCTACTGCACCCTTCTCGGTTACAATTGTCTTCATTCCTTGTCTGGCTCATCTAGTGCCCAGAGTGACTCTGTGGACACTCGAGGCTGTATTTTCCCTTGGTCCTGGGGTGCAGTACTGCTATGTCCTGTCCTTGGTCTCCCAGTTCCCTTGCTTGACCAGTGGCCTCAAAGCTCAGGGTCAGCACTGGGCTGATGGACTGTGATCTCTTCCAGGAGCAAGACCCAAAAGGACACAGAGGCTGAGTGCCGAGACCTGGGACCTGCTGCGGCTCCCCCTGGACCGGGTGAGCTGGGGATCAAGGCTGGTGGCCGAGGGACCGAGGAACAGATGGCAGCAGAGACATAGTCAGCATGTGGACTCTAGGTTAATGAGTCCAGTGTTCAGTATTTGCTGAGCTGTCCTGTCCACTGATGGGTCCTGTCCCCTGGGAGATAAATGTTCCTCTCCCAGCAGCCTGAGGCCCTACAGGAACCTATTTGTCACCGTTCCACCGTGAGGTGGCCTGATCTTCTCTCTGGCGTGAACCTTCCCCTGGGTGGCATGTCCTGGGTTCCTGTTTGTTTCCTGCCACTGGACTCTGTCTGGGGTGGGGGTGAGGGAACAGCTGTTATTGTTGGAGTAGTTAGTGGGGTTTTGCAAACCTGAATTGGGGGTTGGGGGACGAGTGTGGGTACTATGGGCCCTGCAGTATCCTGGACTCTCTGATCTAGTTGTAAATAGACTTTGGAGCACAACATGAGTTCAAGGTCAGGGGCACCTGTGGTCACCTGTGTTGCCTAGCACCAGAAGGCTGACATTTAAGGAAGTTGGCACTGCTCAAATGTCTGTCTAGCCTTGTTTTGTGCCCTCTGTACTTCTGTTCCTTCTGAGACTGAGTGCCTTCTGTGTGTATCCATGAAGTTGGGGCAGCTGGGCCAACTGCTGAGAGGAGACCCAACTGCTTTGGGTTTAAATTGCCCTAGCCCATGTTCAACCTGCCTTTCCCTCTCCAGGAGCAGAATGGAGAGACCCACCACACAGGGGAGTGGAGGGGTCCAGGCAGGGACTCGCTTCCCCTCCCCGTGAGGAGCAGGAAGTACCAGGAAGGTCCGGATGCCATTGAGAGGAGACCCTGGGAGGGTAGCCACTCTCCACTGGACAGTGCTGATGTAAGGGTACAGGTGCCTCGTACGGTAGGTGCCTCCTGAGTTGAGGGGACAGTTGTGGACATGACCAAGAAGGCCTTTCTTCCCTCTCTGCCTATCCAGCCTGGAATAAGGCGAGGCTGAGCTGGTGACTAAGGGAGGCAGAGCTGTGAGCTGCTGGGCCTGCCACCTGGCCGTGTGCATCCAGGCACTCTGAGGGCACAGAGCTCATAACTGTTAGGTGTGCCTCAGGGGGCCCTCACAGGCACTGCAAGTCAGCCTTCCTGCAGGTAGGTTCTGTTTCTTCTTGAGCCTCCGTTTTCACCTTTGTCACTAGTCTTCAGGTGACCTCTGTGTCCCAGGCCCCTTCCTTGTCTTACTGGGACCCTTGAGACCTGGCTACTCAAGCTAAGGAGCTGGGCTACACAACCTGCTCCAGGTCTGCTTTCCACATCTCAGCAGACGCTTTTGAGGTTCCAGAGTAGCTGGGTGCAGGCCCAAACTCAAGGAACCCAGCAGGGACACCTAAGAAGTAGTACAGCCAGCAACTCCTCAGTGTATCTCAGAGTCTCAGAGGTTTCCTGGGGAGCTGAGGGATGTGAGGGTGACTGGAGATGCATGGGAATGCCCCAAGCTTGCCCACAGGGCAGGTCGTGAGGGGAAAGCGTCAGTACTTGGGGGCAGGACAGTGTGAGAGGAAGCACATGCTCCATCCATGGGGAATGGCATCATTTGAAGGGCATGCTGGGTGGCCAGTGCACACTGTAGACCCAGTATGGAAAGGATCTGCCCAGCGTTCTGACAGGTCTGGGCAGGGAGGTGCCACCTACTCTACCTGGGCTTAGCATCCTGATCAAAGCTAGACTGCAGGCCTGGGAGGGGGTTGTTGTGGCCCAGCAGGAACCCACTGCGTAGCCTGGACATTCACACTTCCTAGGGGCACTCAGCTTTTCTGAAATAGTAGGCTGGGTAGCTCAATGGCCAGATAAAGGACTGGTGGCCAGTGGGTGGAGGGTGGGTCCTGCCAGAGATCCAGAGAAAGTGTCTGTATTTAGGCTTAAGAGTCTCTGTTCAGGGTACTCAGGTCCTGAGGCTCTAGGAAGTAGCATATAACACCCTCACATTGCCACAGGCTCAGGTGGCCTGTGCTGCATACGCCTTGGTTATTCTTAGTGTCTGGAGCCCACCCTTCCTGCCAGGGCGGCTGCCTCCAATCCCAATTCAGCCCACTTTATTCCTATTACAGGGAGCTAGGAAAGGAACACATAGTCTCTTATCCCTGGGCTCAGAGGAAGGTTGTGGTGGAGCCAAGAGGCCACCCTGCCAATGTCAAGGGCTACCCAGGCCAGACTGGGAGCTCATCTGGGGCGGCCTCAGGAGCAAAGCTGAGAGAAGAGACTGCTTCTCTAGGGGCCTGGCTTTAGCTTTGGAGGGAAGCCCAGGGGCCCAGGGGTTGGGTGGGAAAGGGCTTTCAAATAAGCTGTCCACCCCCACAGCCTTTAGTGTGCCCACCCACAGGCCTCAAGGGGTGTGCTCTCTTGAGCTGGGGGAAGCCAGCTCAGTGTTTACGGAGTGAGGGTGTGTGTGTGTGTGTGTGTGTGTGTGTGTGTGTGTGTGTGTGTGTGTGTGTGTGTGCATTCGAGCACTCGGGAGCTGCAGCAGTGAGGGCGGGTACCAGGAGAGCCCAGCCTTCTCCCTGGTTCCTATTTAAGCATCAGGCAAAGACTGTGGATCCCAGCAACAGCAGTGAGGAGGCACTTGGCACTTCGGGCAGGTGGTAGCAGCTGTGCCTGGCACCTTGGCATCCTGCCTGGGCTGCATGTGGCCTGGCACCCATACAGCTCCTGATTGCTGCGGCTGGAGGGAGCCTGTGATCCTGCGTGAGTGTGGGTCCTTGGGCATACAGGGAGTTAAGTCAGCCAAGGTAGGGGTGGGATGGCCCAGGACTGTATACTTCTCTAGGAGCTGAGCTTAACTAAAATAGAAGAGATTGCAGTTAGACATCAAGAGGCACTCAGACCCATGAGAAAGAACCAGGACTTAAGACAAAGGAGAGATTTAGGTGGTGGATGGGGGACAGGGAGACTCTTCACAGTCCTCACAGGACCCACACAGGGGCCTATGGTCTCAGACCCTCGGATCATGCTCCTGAGGGGTTATAAGAGGGAGGGGCAGGTCAGAGAGCATAGGAAGTTCCAAGTCTCCAGCTGGATATGCTTCCACTGTATCTTGACAGCTCCAGAGTGAATGCAAGAGGGGTCTCAGAGCAAATCCAGATCTCTCAAGAGCTTCTCTCAAGCTGAGAATTATGGAGCAGTTTGTGCGTATATGTGTCTCGTGCACAGTGGGTGCGTTGCTAAACAGATCCTCTCTGTGGTGCAGCTTGGACCCTGCAGGCAGCTTCCTTTGAGCGGGTATCCAGTTTCTCCAGAGACACCTGTGCAACCCCCACTGGCCCAGCGAGTACAGGCTAGTCCCTGCTGAGCCTACAGGCTCCACTCAGCGCAAGTGTTCATTGTCCTCTGGGTGGGAGCTAGGACTGTCAGTGTTCTTTTCTCTCTTGACCTTGGTTTTTCTCCCGGCTCTGATAGTGTCGGGCTGCCAGCCTTATTTAAGCCACAGGAGGACAAAGGTCCTGAAAGTGGCAAGGTCAGCCTGGGAACTTTCTTCTCTGCCATGTGACTGCCCTGTCCATAGGTTCCCATTGCCTTCAGAATCTTGAACTCAGTCCCAAATTGGGGTTGTCCGCCATGTCTGCTTGTATCTGGATCCCAGCTCTGTTCATACCTCTGTGTGACCTTAGGTAGGCTGTAAAACCTCTCTGTGCCTTTGCCTCTGCACAGGGAAATCCCAGGCATGGGGTGTGCCACATGATAGGAATCTTCCTATATTCAGAAGGCCACAGCTTTGCTGAGCCAGACCTTCCTAGTCATTACTTTGTTGCTCTTTTGTGTGGACTTTGGTGGGTGGGGGGGCAGGTTCCAGCTTCTCACAGCCTGCAGGGTAAGCCAAAGCCAAGGCCCTTTTCTCCAAGGATGAGTAAACTGAGTCTGGAATGGCACAGCTTGCTCTAGTCACCTGATGCTTAGGGTTCAAACTCCCTTTTGGAAGTTTGCAAGCCTCCCTGACCCTCATGATTTGCCTAGGCTTAGGACAGTCATCCCTGACCTAGGCCGTGGGCTACACCTCTACTCCAAAGAATGGTTACCATACATTGAAGGAGAAATCCTGCCATTCAGTCAGCCCACGGATCCAGAACCCAGTACAGACTGGAGGAAGTTCTTCTTCAGGAAGGAACTCTGAGCAGTAGGCATCTGTATACCCATCCTCAGCTCCTATGGAGGTCCTGGGCCCTCCCCTAGCCAGCTAACAGAGGATTTAGGGGTGTTGGTATCTTCCCTCATACACTGGCCCCCACACAGCTGCTGTCTTCTGAGCTTGAAACTGGTCTAAGACCCACTATATGGAGTAAACGCAGAAAGAGGCAGAACCTTCACCTCCCCCACCTGGGTCTCCATGCCCTAGGTGATGTAACCGATGGATCGTTCAGTCATTGCCTCCTGACTGACTACTGAGGTCATGTACCTAGTGGCCATCACAGCTCCATGCTTGCCTCTGCTCACTGGACATTGGTGGGTAAGAGGATCGGGGCCAGGCACAGAATGGAGCTCTGCAGGACTGACAGGGACCTCTGGGATGGAGTACAGGAGGCTTCCTGAAGATGGTGGCTTCTGACCTGGGTCAGCCTGGAGAACAGTCCAGGCTTGAAGCTGGGAAGGGGAGGGGTGGCCCAGGCCAAGGTAGCAACAAGGCATGGAAATGGCTGAGTCAGGCTGTGGGGTGACAGCCACAGAAGTGGAGACAGGAGACAGGGCAGGTTTGGGGGCATTGTGTTAGGGATGGTAGCACCTGAAAGGGTTCTGAGACCCTAGGTCAGGATGGACAGTTTTGCTGCAGGTCTAGGAGGTTGAGGCACAGAGGTCTGAATTGGTGTTTCCCTCCCCACCCAGGGTATTCCTAGGGCCCCGTCTTCTGACGAGGAGTGTTTCTTTGACCTGCTGAGTAAGTTTCAGAGCAGTCGTATGGATGACCAACGCTGTCCCCTGGAGGAAGGCCAGGCTGGGGCTGCTGAGGCCACAGCTGCCCCAACCCTGGAGGAGAGAGCAGGTGAGTATAGAACCTGGGTAGGGCCCACCAGCCAGACCCAGCACTAAGCCAGGGAGCCTCCCAACAATCAGGATAGGCTGGCTGCACAGGGCCCTGTCATCAGAGCTCCCTCCACACTTGTCCCTGAAGCTGCATCCTGGGAAGTATGTAATTACCCCACCCTGAAGAACACGCAATGTCTATGCATCCCAGCCTTCGAGCGTGTGGGAGGCCAAAGCTTTCTCCTGTCAGCTCCTGAAGTCCTGGGAGGCAGGGGTGGGAGGCAGGGCAGGGGCAAGCTGGTTAGGAACAGGCATGGGAGATTGATTAAGGCCATATTCCCATGGAGAGGGCTGGGCCAGTCCCAGATGCCAGCACCACTAGTGGCCTCTCAGTTCTCAATTTCTGACCCTTGCAGCTCAGCCCTCCGTGACCGCTTCACCACAGACTGAGGAGTTCTTTGACCTCATTGCCAGCTCCCAGAGCCGCCGGCTGGATGACCAGAGGGCTAGCGTAGGCAGCCTGCCTGGGCTACGCATCACCCTTAACAATGTGGGGCACCTCCGAGGCGATGGGGACCCTCAGGAGCCAGGGGATGAGTTTTTCAACATGCTTATCAAATACCAGGTAGGCCTTCACTCAGAAGGGAATGGGTGGGGCTTCACCCAGGCCAGCTTAGTGGTGGTCCTCTACCAGCTGCAGAAGAGACACCAAGCAGGCCCATAGCAAGCTCTGTCCTTGCTGTCTCTGGCCTTATCTGAGGATCACTGAGGAAGACACATAGCAACAAGTACAGACAGAGTGAGGGACCATCCCCAGATGCTCATTCTTGAAACCCTCCTGCCAAGAGGCCAAGGACCTCCAGAGATAGCAGCCTCAGCACATTTTGGTGCCAGAGTTCAGCCTGGGGTTGCCAGGTCCCCAAATCCAGAAACATCCATTCCAGGCTTCCACATCTGGGCAAAGAAAGCTGAGGGTCAGATGGTACCTTGGAGTTGGGAGTGAGGGTCTAAGAGCCAGATGTTAGCAGCTGGCTGTAGGAATGGGAGCAGAAATGGCCTTGAAAAAGACCACACAGCATGGGTTGGCAGGTAAGATGGAAAGCCTAGGCCTAGGAAGACAGAACCAGGGGAGGGCTACCCATGAATGAGCTTCACTATATGGGATTGGGTGAGTGGGGTGCTGCAAGGCCTGGCAGCCTGGGGTGGGTGGTAGGTTCACCCTGCCGGCCAGCTGCCCTCCAGCAGGAGCATGTACATGGTGGGGCTTGAGCAGACGAGGGTCAGCCTTCCACCTCTGCATTAGGCTAAGCTTCCAGATCAATGTTCATTCTCACAGAGGAGACAGAACCACAGCAGCGTCCAGACAGCCTCCTCTAAGCCAGCCCCTCCTGAGGAGCCTTGTCCACTCAAATACCTGGGTCATCAGCTGCACCGGCTCCACTCCCATCTGCTCCAGGCCCTGAAGAGACGCCAACACCTTTCAGGCCCCCCAGCCTCCACATCAGAACAGGCAGAGCCTGTGGTGTCAGTTGATTGATCCAAAGAAGACCCTTGGTGGGGGTGGGGGTGGGTTCGGTGTAGTGGTGGTGATTTCCAAGCAACAAGCTCTGAGCTGTGGCCCCCAGGCCCTCTAAGGGCAGTCCAGGGCTGTGCCAGGTTTCAGGGTAGTTCTAGGGGTCTAGTATCTGGATCAGCAAATCCCAGGAGTTGGGACCAGTGGCTGCTCACTTGTTCTATGACCAGGATATATGACCTAGCCCTTTCTATTTGTCAGCCAGCTACAGCTCTGGGGAAGTCTTCAGGAGATGCTGCCAAGGCAGGGCTTTTAGCATCATCCCAGAACCAGGGGCAAGAGGTAGCTGAAATAGGTCCCACTTGGATTACACCATTCTTCCCACGCTGGTGTTTGCTGTCTTCAGATTTTCAATAAACCCGTCACCCACCCAGTGCCAGGATAGGACGATAGGCCCTCCAAAGGCCCAAGAAATGCAAGACCACCAACCTACATTGTATGTCTGCCCAGTCCTCCAGGATCGATGACCAGCGCTGTCCACCCCCTGACGTGCTGCCCCGAGGCCCCACCATGCCTGATGAGGATTTCTTCAGCCTTATCCAGAGGGTGCAGGCCAAGCGGATGGATGAGCAGCGCGTGGACCTTGCTGGGAGCCCAGAGCAAGAGGCCGGCGGGCTGCCTGATCCCCGGCAGCAGTGTCCACCAGGTGCCAGCTAAGGCCTCACCTCTATAGCCAGCCATGCCCTACTCTGGACGCTGTAGGCTCACAGTTGTCCACAGTGGCCATGATCCCCCAGAATGCCAAATCCTTCCAAGGCCATGATGGAGAACCAGCTCAGCCCTAGCCCCTTCCCACTGAGCCAGATGCTGGGCACACAGCCCTCAAGGACCCCCTACCCCAGGTGGTGGGCTCAGGCTAGAGCTGCTATATGGGGGAGGGCATGCTTCTGTCCCCATATGATCACAGCTTCCTGCAGGCCCTGCCCTGCCCTGCTCCAGGCCGGGCCTTCAGCATGTTGGCCCTAAGCCCTGGTGCTGTCCTGAGTCTTCTCCCGCAAGCCCTGCCCTGTCAAATGTGAAACTCTGCCAACTCTCCCAAGCTCCCCATAGGGGCTTCAAAGACTTCTGGTGGGGGCTACAGTGGCAAGGCATCTTCTGTCCCCCAGCTGGTCCTGGGATGGCTATGAAGGAGGTACACTCTGATCTGCCTCACCTCCCCAGGACAGGCCCTATCCTGGCCTGGCTGTGCCCAACCCTGCTGTAGGAGACTGGCAACTGCAAAGTCCAGATACCCTGACCTGGGAGTCCCCAGCCTTGCACTTGGCCTTTGAGGAAAGATGGAGCTTGCCTCTGACAGAGGGGACAGGCAAGCCTCCAAGCCAAAAGCATAGGGTCTTGTCCTAGGAGTGCTGGCTGGCAGTGGACATTCATGAGAAATCTGCTAAACTAGACCCTCCAGCCCTCTTAGTGAACATCTATATTACTAGGGAGATGGTATCTCGGCTTTCACCCCAAGGAGGGGTCCAGCTGCAATATCTGAGTTGGACACAGGGCACTGTAGTTGGGGTGGAGAGACTCACCCTTGGGGACCATGGTCCTAGTTCTTGCCTACAGGTCCGTCCTATAGGCAGCCCTACTGGAGGGCTCTATACAACCTTCTAACCCAGAGTCTCCTGTAGCCCAGGAAGGGACCAGGGCAAGAGAAACTGGGGACCCAACTTCTGAGAGGGAGAGGCAACATCACTCTGAGGGCAGAAGCTGATACCAGAGCACAGGGTCTCGGGCGGGACATGGTGGCCGCCCGCATACTTGAATGTACATGCATATTTATTGCTTACACGTGTTTGCCGTGTTGTTCACGGGTCCTTTCCAACCCGAAAGGTACGTTTGTTTTGTTTTACCCAAAAATAAAAGTCTGCCAAGTGAGTGTGGTTTCTATTGGAATTTGTGTCAGCCTTCTCAGGACATGGTATTGGCTTGCCCAGTGCAGTGGCTTCCAGCCTACAAGCCACCTGAGATCATGAGGGATGTCCCTGCTACTGCTGCATTCTCTGCTGTTCTCCATTATCCTGACTTTCCAGAGACAGGAAACAGAAGCCAGGGATGTCACAGGACATTGATGAATACTCTGGGGACTGGCCCTTCTCAGCAGCCTTGCCCTGACTGGATTGGACCCAGCCACAGGGTTTCCTTTGTGTTAGTTCACATTACAGGGACTGGATTATGCCAATCTAAGCGACAGAGGAGCTTGGAGAAGGCCTGGACTTGTCTTCAGTGTTCATGGAGTGAGCAGCACCCCATGTGACTTGTAGGGCCGTTTGGGGAGTGTCCTGACCTGGGCCAAGGGAAGCAGAACATAGTTACTGGTCAGTAAACTAGCCTAGAGAATTCTCTCTAGTCTGGAGCACTGTGGTTGCTCTAGAGTTAGCCACACTCCAGGCAGGCTCAAATTGCTCTGGTGCTGGAAGGCCAGCTGCCGAAGATGGCTGTAATGGGAAGGGAATGTGGTGAGAGAGCCAAGGTACCTGAGAGGAGTCACACTGAAAGCACTGGTCTGGCCAAGAGACTTAAAGTCTCCACTGAGAGGGAGGCAGGAATGGAGAACTAAACTAGTACAACAATTTCAGGCTGTCAGGAACCTGGCTGCATGATTGGGAACCATGGCCCAGGGCAAGTCTGCAGAAAAGGGTGAGGTGTGGACGCTGCAAGAATGGACTATGTGGAAAGTGAAGCTTCAAAAGAAACCCTGATATACAGGAGAGCCTCCCTGGGAAGGAGGGCTCTGGAGCAGCAGCATGCAGAAGGCACACACAGGAGGTAAGTCCAAACCACGGGCTTCCTATCCAGAGAGGATCGATTAGATCCAGCTCTACTATCAGGTCTAGCCAGCTCCAGGCCTGAAACTACGGTCCAGACACTTGAGGATGAGGCAGCCCAGTCAGGCTCCACTGGCCTCCTGCACTTGAAGGCCCACAAGCAATACAATCGGCCCCTCTGACCTCTGTGTCCTCCACAGGGAGCAAGCTGGAGTAGGAGGCTGGCTCTGCCTCTAGGACTGTGACAGTTTGTACAGATGGCACAGGAGGCTCTGGTGGGGCTAATAGCAGGGTGTCTGCTGAGAGAAGGACGGGGTAATCGAGTGAAGGCACAGACTACAAGAGCACCCAGCCTCCCACGGCCCAGAGTGAACTGCTAATCACTAGCTGGGGTCCCAGAAGCCAGGGGAGGCATTGTGTCACTGTCAACTGGCTTCTCCACCCTCCTGTCCCAAGTTTTTCCCTGCCAGACAGACTGCTGACTAATATTGAAGGTCACAGAGCCCAGAAACTCTGGCAAAAGACTGTTTGTGCATACTTCCTAAATATAAGAATATCCCGAAGGCATGTCAAATTATGTTAGGAGATGAAACGCACACCAAGGCAAGCATGGTGTGGCCCTCATCACTTCCACACCTCTCCTCTTGAGCCTCAAAACAGGAAGAATTGAGAGGTGCAGGCAGCTCATGGGGGCATGGGGCGTATGTATGTGGGTGCCTCTGCCTGGATCACTCTCTTTCTTAGCCTGCCTCTGAGCAGCTACAGCTACTCAAAGCAGCCTGTGCTGCTCCAAAAACCAAGCCTCAGGGCTGGGCTAGACACTCGCTCACACAACAGGAGCCACCAAAGCTAGCCAGGGGGTGGCAGGTAATACAGGAGGAAGTAGTTAACGTGCTCTGAGGAACAGAAACTGCCCTAGGCCACGAGTCCAACGCAACACCAGATCCAGCCCTACTTAGAAAGAAAGAGACTCCTCTGAAGAGGTGGGTGGGCATGAGGCTGGGGTTCTACAGCCACAGAGTTGTTCTGACTTCAGAAGAGAAAAACAGGAGCCCAGGCCCGGCATCTGGAGGTGATAGCTGTTTACTGACAAGGAACAGCAGGCTTGAGAGGCTCCAAGTGAAGAGAGTGACTTTTGGGACGACTGGCGCCCACAGCCACAGAAGTGCACAGACAGGTCAACTCTGCTCCATCTTGCCAGGGTGGGTGGGATCCTCACCTCCTTCTGGGGTGGCAGGCGGTTCAGCAGCCTCCAGAATCAGTTCCAGGGCACCGTCACCAGACACTCGGCGTACTTCTTCTCCTCTGGCTGCTAGGATCTCTTCAATGTTCCTGCAGACAGTGAGGGCAGGATCAGCCTTACTCTGGGCTCCCTCAAGGGCATCCCACAGTCATCTTGGACCTGGAACACTTGTTCCAGCATCCAAGTGACAACAGCACCTTGCAGGCACCTAATAGCACCTTCACCAAATGTGTCTGTTAATAAGTCCCACCTCAGAAGCCATCTCTCCTAAACAGTGTACTACCTTGGCCCCTCCTCTCACCAGGTAATGGCCATCCCTGCATTTCTGTCCTGTTCCTACACATCAGAGCTGAGATTTCTCTGCAGCACAGGTCAAGAGGTGAACCCTAGAGACCCAAGGCCTGAACACTTATCTCACAGGTTACCTCCTCTGTGGCTCTGCCCTTACTCCCGACACTGATCCTTCCTCATAGAACATTAAGAAGCCATAAGGCATAGCCACAGACCCATCCTCCAAACTGGCTCCTGGCTCTCCCCACTGCTCTCCCCAAAGTGGAGAGAACTGAAGGCCAGCGCTGGGCCATAGTCTGACACATACCCTTCCATCTGTCCTGAGTTGGCAAAGGACAAAAAGCCTCCACTAGAAAGTGACAAGGTCACTGGAGAGATCAGAGGTCATCAGGCAATGACAGAGGTAGAGCCATAGTTTGCCATACTTGGGGCCATTCATGGTTTATCTGAAGCTCAAATTAACTGTTTCCAGATCCACATGGAAGTTGGGCTGTCCAGGTAAAGAGAGAGGTCCCAACAAAGCCAGGCACGGACCCAGGCTCATACAGGGGCACGATCCTACTGTTTCCTACCCCTCCCAGCTGGCCTCACCTCTTCCCCTTCAGGTCAGAGAACCAGCTTAGGTTGTCTGCGATGATGTGGTGGTTCTGGCAACCAGGGCAAGTCACGATGACCACGCCCTGGTGATAGGCCAACTTTGAGATGCGCTTGGATGACCGAGTCCCACAGACCTAGCTGGGTTAGAGAGGTGGTCAGACAAGGTACACACAGTAAATTCCCTCCCCGCCCCCCTCAAGGACTAACTCCATCCTGAGGGACAGCCTCAACCCTTTCCCAGATGATCCCATATAGGAGAGAGGCCAGCCCCTTCATCCCTAGACGCTTGTCTCCTGATAACCCAACCCATCTCCTAGGCCTCGTCCCTCATAGATAGCTTCATTCTCTCCCAATCCTTTTGTAAAGACCCCGCCCCCTCCCCAGTCCGTAGGCTACCTCTTCCGATTCTGCCAGAACCCTATACCGTCAGAAAACCAGCCAGCGCTGGGTGCCGCCGACCGCGCCCACCTTGCAGGTGTAGACGAGCTGGTAGTGGTCCGCTTCCACGCGCCCCAGCGCAGCCACACGCTGTGATCCCGGCGCGGAGCTGGAGCTCCGCCGGGCCCAACCCTGAAGTCTCTCCGCAGTTTTTAGGCGAGCCCCGGAATCCCAAAGCTGCCACGGTCCTGGATCCCGGGTCCGCACACTACGAAGTAGTGTCGGTACGCGGCCCAGCGCTGTCCGCAACATCCTGTCTGTGATCCTATTTTTGCACCACCCCGTGCGACCGAAGCTGCACCGGCCATTTTGGAAACGGGCGCAGCGGCCGGAAACGGCCCTCTTCGGCTTCCGTTCGTCACCAGCGTGCTACATTCTGTCGCCCCCTGGTGTCGCCCCGCTTGAACATCCAACCTACAGGCTCAGTTCGGTGGTCATTTTATTTAGCTGCATTTTTCTAATACTTGTACAACGCATGTGTAGCGTACAGTAAAACAAAACAACAACAACAAAAACAAAACCCGCAGCATCCCTTCACAGTTAACACAGATGCTCAGCCTCGGCGCGGTCCTCTAGGAGCCTTCGGTGTCGGTGTTGTCGCTGCCTGTCGTATTCCCGCGATCCCCTTCTCCCTGCCGCCAGCTGTTCTGCATCTTGCGGAGCGCCCGCTTCCTGTGGGACCCGCAGTGTGAGCAGGTAAACGCAGGTGTGCCACCCGCCCAGCCGTCCTGCCCTCCGCCCCATACCTGCGGTAGTTCTCGAAGCTCTCCTTGAGGCGCCGCCGCTCCTTCTCTGGGGGCTCGCTGCTGCTGGGTCTCGTGCCCTGTAGAAGGAACGGGGCCAGCAGCTGGACGACACCGTAGCCCTGAGACTCCAGCAGGTGTGAAGCCGAGCTATCTGGCCTTGGGGTCTACTTGACTCCGAGATGAGTGAGCATGAGGTGACTAACCCTTTTTGGTCAGGTTGAGTGGAAGACTTCTTTGTAGTGAACAGCTGTATGGGTGTCCTTACATTGCTGCCTCCCTCCCATGTCCAACCACCCCACATCTAGGGTTCTATCCAAGAAGAGGGGCTCCAGTTAATGCACCAAACACTACCCAAATGTTACATCATAGGCATGCACTACAAAGACCTTGTGATCCCCAGTGTCTAGGTGGAGTCACCCTCCTCCCCAGGATCAGCCATTTAGTCACCAAGGTTCTTGGGGACCCCAGTCGGCCTTACATGGGTCTGTGAAAGATGCTCCTTGTTCAGAGCCATGAAGGGCTGCTCTGGGCTCTCCCTGTCTGCCAGGACACCTGAAAGGAAGTTCTGTGTTTGTGGGGGCCCCATCTGGTATGGCCACCACCTCCCTCGGCTGACAGCCCAACTAGTATTAGCTTAGGCTGGGATCCTCACATGAGTCCAGTGTAGACTGCATTTCACAGACAGGAACAGACTGAGCCTTTGGCTACTACATCAACAGGGCTCCTACCATCACCCACCCATACCTCCCAAGCTGACTGTACCAAACACAAGGACAGATGGGTAGGAAAGACTGCAGGTCCCCAGGACAGTTTGCTCATGCATACCAGTCCATGTCACTGTTAGCTTGGCAACAGTTTTGTGCCTAGTGGTTCCCATGGGTGGGATGGGGGCAGCCTCAATGGAGAGCTCAGGGTCTCAAGGTGAGAGCAAGTACACCATATTAGTTAGAAGAGCATTTATTCCAGGGGCCAGACCCAGCAGCCCCAGGTCCTGGGCAGACCAAGACTCAAGCCTCCAGGCAGAAGGTATGCAGGGAGGCCTATGAACATCAAGAAAGAGTTATATCCAAGGAAGACTCCAGGGTATAAGAGCAACCAGCAGCCCTGCCCCCTTCCCCTCTCATTTTCATGGTGCCTAACTGCTGGCATGCCTTCAAGGGAGCTGGCTGCTCTTCTGTTCTCCTGTGTGCTCACATGGAATTCAGTGGCCTCAGGTTGGGTCTCGGGGGCTGCAGTAGGTGACCCGTGCTTCTCCATCTACACCTCTTGTTCCCCTTTTGCCTTTGGTTAGAGCCTGGGCTGAGCTGAGGAAGTCTGTCTGACTTCTCACGAAAGCTCCCAGGGCTCCTCCCTGCACCAGACCCTCTCACCACCCACCTTCAACTACCCCAACTGCCATCCCCCAACTATTAGATCAGAGGAGTGTCCTGCCTGGCAGCCTGCTACTGTGGGTAGTACAACCCGACCTCCTTGCTTGCTCCCCTGGCCATAGCTCCACCACTCTACTCCACTTCTCATTGAGCACAGCGGGTTACTGGCTAGTATCTCCCTCTGCAGGAGGAAGGCTGGTAGGGAAAGATGGGCCTATGCAGCGTGGGGCCTCCACATTCACCGTCCTCTGAGCCACAGACCCTGAGACCTAAGCTTCACGTTCACATCAGATTCCTTATTCTCCAGGTGTGTTAGCCTAAGAGTTTAGCCTTTCACCATCGCCATTCCCTCAGGGAGTGGCGTCCGTGGTTGGAGCGGGGTGAATACTGAGACAAAGTCCCACAGCTGAGGATGGGCCAGGGTTTAGGGAAGCAAGGATAAGACTGCAGCCTAGATGCCTTTGGCAGAACATGGTATCCCCACCTCCTCACCTTTGTCTGAGAGCTGGGCATCCTCCTCCAGGTCCTGAGGCAGTGAGAGCTTCCAGACAGAGACATGCCACCCAGTTAGGCCATGGTACAAGCCACCATTGCCCTTCCAGGACTAGGTGGCCCAGCCCACTGCTTGCTTGACTCCAGCTCCTCAGTTGACACAGCTATCACTGTCACCCCTCTGCACAGAGATCCTCAGGAACTCAGTCCCAGCCAGGCCAACAGGCAAAGGAAACCCTAGCATGAACCTCCTGTCCTGAGAGGCCAGGATGTGGGCCTTGCTCTGTGCCTCACTTTGCTCACAAGCAATGGCTTGGAGTTTGTCCCGAACTCTTCCCTGTATCCAGCCCAAAATGAGAGAAAAGAGACAGTCCAGTTTAAGGGAAAGGAGCATGTGAGAGATGAGTGGGAGCTCAGGTGAAGGTTGAAGACCAGAGAGAGGCCCACTCTGTGTCCACACTCACCTCCTGGGAGTTCCTGGGTGAACTGTCCTCCAAGTCAGAGCTCTGTGGCCACAGAAAAGGGAGTTGGTCAGTGGGCTGTAGGGGTTCCAAGCACCTGGGTATGGGGTGTGTAGGGCATGGTAAGAGCACCAGCCAAGCTCCATCTTCTGGTGAGGCCCTGCGCTTATCTCTAGATATGCCCAGAACATATATTTCTTAACACTACACTGCCAAGCCCCCTGAAGGTTACTCCTTGGTCAAGGCCACTGTCCTTGGAGTGGTATGAATAACTGGGCCTTGAGTTACATCTATGGCTGTCACTTTACCATGAGGAGCTCTAAAGAGGAAAACTGGGATTCAGGAAGGCCAGGCATTTTTCTCAGGCCACAAGCAGGGCACCAGTCATGCCAGGCTGGGAATGGAGATGCTTCTAGGCTGCATAATCCCTCTTGGAATCTTGCCTTGACCCCACATCCTCCCAGCTCCCTCATTGCCCAGACTACCCTAGCTACAACAGACACGGAGGCCTACCAGGATGAGCATGTCCAATTGCTGCTGCTTGAGTCTGCCCTCAGCGGCCAATAACCGGCCCTCCGTCTGGAACAGCTGCAACTGCAGCTCGTCTGCCTTCTCACCCAGCTCTCGGACCTGCTTTCGAAGCTTATCTTTGTCCTGGAAGCTTTGTGCACACTGTGCATGCAGCTCTTCCCTTGAGGCCATAGCCTGAGGAGTAGCAGGGACACACCTTCAGCAAGGTAGCTGACCGGAGATGCTCTTGCCTCTCATTTGGCAGTTCAGGTCTTAGTCCCTACCAGAGGTCCTGGCTGGATAACCACCACCCTGTTGTGCAGCTGGAGTTGCTGAACTGGAGGGATTCTCAAAGCAGTCAGGGCTCTCAGTACAAATGAACAAACACTGGGTGGAGCAGGACACGCCCAGAATCTTAGCACTTGGGAGTAGAAGCAGGATCAATAGTTCAAGGCCATCTTTTGACATATATTGAGTTGGAGGCAAGATTGGGTTACATGAGACACTGTCTCAGAAAACAAAACAAAACACTGCAAAGAAGCAGCCAGAAATCTCCGTGATTAATACTCAAGGTAGTTCCTGGGAAGCCCAACTGAGAAGTCCTGCATCCCCAGCAGACAGTCAGTGTATGTTCCTGTCCCACCCATGTGACATATTTTATAAATTCTGGATGCAGCTTGACATCAAAAACAGGATCCATAGCTGTTCTTAAATGAACACAATGCGTTTTTTCTTTTGTCTCTTGGAAGACAGTTTCATTATCCCAAGCTGGCTTCGTATTTACTGCTAGCTGAGGATGGTCTTGAATTTATGATTCTCCTGTCTTTACCTCTAAATGCTGGGACCAACATGCTGGGACTGGAATGTACAAACATGGCTTTTTGAGACAGGATCTCATGTTGGACCCCAAACTGGCTTAGAACTCACTGTAAATCAGGCTGCCCTTAAATTCACAGAAATTATCTTGTCTCAACTTCCACTGGGATTACAGGTATGAGTTGCTACTACTGCTACTGCCTCTACCAGGGAACCACCACCAGTTCTTCTACCAAATGCTCCCTACCCCCAACCTATGCATCCAGCAGCTTCCTCTCCTCTATTGAAGTCTCCACACGTCCTTACCCTACCCAGCAAAGGACGATAGCATTCTTTTCCTACATAAGCTCTTCCTTTGAGTAAGGTAGACTTGACTACATTTGTACAAGCGGTCCCAGGTTCTACCTTTCAACACTGTCAAGTCACCTTGAGCATAAATAAATAAAAAATGCTTTGACTATGGCTCCAAAGGCTGCTGCACCAATACTCCAACACTCCTTGTTCTCAGTTTCTGAACACAAGCGTGGCACCTACCTGGTCCCGCTCAATGGAGACCTCCTCCATCTGTTGCAGGATAGCCTCGATACGGTCCTTGTACATCTTGGCATCCTTGCGCAAGGCCATGCACTGCAGCTCGAACATCTCCTTTTCCTCCGTGCACTACAAGAAGCACCACTCAGCCTCACCCCTCCCCATCCCCCTGGGCTGGACTCAGGGCAACCACTCCAGAGCACATAAGATCGGGCTAGCTGGGATAATGAGGAAGGCCCAGGAGTCCCAGTCCACAGTAGGCTAACTTGGTCTAAGACCATTGCCTCGGCCACCATTGGTCACATTGTAAGCTCAAAGGGTGACCTTAGCTGTGGACATGACACCACTGTGTACTAGGAATTGGTAAAAGGGAGACACTGACCTAGGTCCCAGACCTCACCATCCCAGTGGGCATTGCTTGCCTGCCCTGGTCTCTCACCCGGGTCCGGAGGGTCTCAGCCTGCCGGAGGTCCTTGCGTAGGGAAAAGATGGTGCTGGCCTGCTCCTGGTGTTCTTGCAGTGCCTGACGCCAATCTTCCTCCAGCACTTGAATGTATGGGCTATTTCTGTCTAGCTTACCCTCCTGGAGGTGGCAGAGGGCAACAAGCCTGGCTGAGGAGGCCCACAGTGCCACAGCCACTGCAGTTGTACTGTCCCCTGCAGATGTGAGGCCTGGTGTCCAGCGGCAGTCTCCCTACCTGCGCAGAGACCTCCAGCTCCTGCACCCGGGCCTGTAGCAAGTCCTTTTCCTGCTGCAGCTCCCACAGCAGCTCCTGGCTAGGCCGCTGCTCCATGGCGTGCCTGAGCTTCAGTGTATGTTTGCGCTCCACCTTGCAGTCATCCTCAGCCTTCATGAGGCTGTGCCTGAGCCGGTCCACCTGTGGGTGGCCCAGTCAGCTACAGCCTCCCCCAGATCACCCCTCTGCAGGTGGAGCAAGTGCTCACCTCAAGCTGCAGGTCACGGTTCCGCATGAGTGCTGTGCCCTTCTCTTCACTGAGATGGGCCAGGCGCATGGCCAGGTCATAATTCTCATCCTTGCAGCGCTTCAGCTCCGCGCTGCTCAGCTCACACTCTTCCTTGAGCCGCTGTACCCGCTCCTGGTGCTTGCGCAGTAGGCTGTCCTTTACCCTCAGCTCCTTGATGAAATCATCCCTGGAGCTCAGAAGGGCCGTCAGGTCCTGAACCTTCTTCTGCAGCTTCATGACCTCTGTCATCAGCAGCTGCGTCAGGCCCGACTCCCCTGAAGCATCTAGGGACCATGCAGTTAGATAGAGTCTGTGGCTATCACCTGTAGACCCGTGTTTTTCCTTGTCAATAAGTGTGTGCTTGAAGACTAGCAGTTTGAGGGACAGAGGGAGCACTCCTGGCCTCCCACAGAGAAAGCTGGTAGGATGGGTCCCTCAAGACTGAGAGACTCACTAGGCCCAGTCTGCCTTGCTGTCCCTCACAGGAGAACTGAGATTCTAACTCATCACCCAGGACCACTCACATGCCAAGACTCCAGCTGTCTCCCCCCAGCCTCTGTTTTTGGAGATGTCTTGCTATGTAGTCCAGGCTGGCCTCTCACTCAAAGATCTGCTTGTCTCTGCCTCCAGAGTACTGGGGTTAAGGGTGTGAGCCGTCACATTTCCCCCTGGATGCCTCCAGAGTACTGGGGTTAAAGGTGTGTGCCATCACATTTCCCCCTGGGAATTGTAGTACTCTGCCCTTAGATGACAGCTGGGCCCTGCAGAAATGGCACTTCAGAGGGCTCATCACTTCTCAGTGAAATTTCCAGGCTGTGAGTAGGAAAGGGCAGAGAAGGGCTCCCCTTCTGGAGACCAGCAGGGCCTAAGCAATCCAGGAAGGCCCTGCCCCTGAGATCCTAAGAGTAGTCACCAAGGACTACTACCCTGATCTGCATCCTAAGGCTTGTATCAGACTTATTCACTCCAGTGCAATCACAGAAGCCAGGACCACGTAGCACCCGAGTCCACCCACAGCACCAACCCACACCTGTGCCTCTCTCTCACCAATGATCATGGAGAAGACACGTGCTGGCTCCTTGCCAGTAACTTTCCTGTATAACTGAGGGTAGTAGAGTTCCAGACTCTCAAGGAAGGCTACATAGCCCTTGTGGCCTGTTCGCTGCAGGATGTCCAGGAGTACACCTTCAGGTGGAAGAGGCAGAGTCAAGGCCAAGGTCTGGGTAGGTGGAGGCTCTTGGGGATGGGTAGAATGATTACTCTGGGTAGATATCCCAAGCTCTAGACACCCCCTCCCTTCTGGGCCCTACCTAGCAGAGGAATTTAGGCCATTGAACAAGGCACCCTGCAGTCTAGGTGGGACAAGGTGCTGCTTTCACTCTGGTGGCACTCTCAGGGCTTGAACAATGGTGTGGACTCCCCTTCCTCCACTGGGCAGCAGCAGATAGACATGACAAAAGGGGGAAGAGGCTCTCACGCTTATTATCCTACATGGAGATGGAGCCGTGTGGGGCAAGGCCAGGGCAGTGAGCGGAGCATGTAGCAGCCTCTGCCTGGGTGTCTTGTGGGGCTCATGAAGGATGGGTCTGCTGGTGTGGGAGCAGCCCTCACCCACTTTCCGCTTGCGGATGACCAGGCTGGGGTCGCTGAGCACCTGCTCCTCGTCATCGGGGTTCAGGACTTTGCACTGGCGCAGATAGGGTGTGATCCGTGAAGGGTCAATGACGGAGATGAGTTTCACCCGGAAGCTCTCCAGGGCACTCCAGCACTCGTCGTCATTTTCATAGTCTGACATGTCCTCTGTAGGCTGTGGTTATAGTTGGGGAGAGCAGCTGAGGAAGTGCCCACCTTCTGTTCCCTGCTGGGTCTGGACCCAGGCCTGAGTGCCAGGGCAGGGCTTTGGGCAGGGTCAGAAGGGACTCATTCTAGGGAAATCTGAGGGCTCAGCCTCACCTCCTCAGCTCTATGGACAGTTTGTGAGGGAAAGCAGAGGTCCATAGACAAGCCCCTCCTCAGGCCACCTGTCAAACTCACCCTCCCCAAGCAGCTGTCCTGCCTCTGTCACCTCAAGCTTTCTCTGAGTCATATGGGTATGCAGGGAAGGGACGGGTTGGGGTCTAAGAGAATACTCCTTGTACAACAACCCTGTTCTAGCTTCTGCCCTCTACCCTAAAGTGCTCTGGCATGCTCTGGAGGTAGAGGCTTTCACCCCTAGCGGCCATCCTACATAGTACCTTCTTGGGTGGCATGGACCCTGGTTGGCCAGTCTCCAGATTGGGACTAAGAGAGTCAGGTTGGTTGGAGGTTTTCTCACTCTGCCAGGGGGCCAGGCCTGTGTGTGACTTCCCCATTCCCTGACAGGCCTTCCGTTGTAGCTTGCCAATGATGCAACAGCCCTCTGCCTGTGGCACGGTGCTATTCTGGGAGGGCAAGTAAGGGCTGGCCACAGGAGCATGTCTGCGTCCCTGCTTGGCTGGAGTACATTGGAAGGGTCGGCGATGTCATTCACAGACTCCAGACATCTGCTGTGGCTTCCTCCAGTCTTTCAGGTGCTAGGCACCAGCAAATCCTGTGCAATTTGGCACCAGATGAGCCGTGGCCTTCGGCCACATGATGGGGATCAGTCAGGCCAGTTGTACATAGGGGGATTGCTTATGTGGAGCTACCTACTGTTTCTACATGTGGACAAGTGAAGCCTCAGTGAGTGTGGCTTCAATGACTATAGAGCTGAGCTAAGGTGGCCACAGAGAGCCCCTGGCTTAGTCCCCAACCCCAGGAGAACACTGAGATCCTGCCCAGAGGAGCTGCATCTCCATGGCAGGCTTATTCTTCAGAAGCACCTCTTAGTTTCCTGCTGCACCTTCTGGTTGACCCAGTGGATGGACATTTCTCTAAACCTTGGGCCTGTTGCCTGCCATTCCAGCCCCACAGCCACATGGTCCCAGCACTAGAGGACTATGCTGCAATGTACAAGGATTAATCAAATGAAGGGATGAGAAGGGAGGAGGCCACCTGCCTGTAGGTACTTACTGCTGCTCCAGCGTAAAGGCTCCAGGATGCCCAGCAGTCACCAGAGGCTTCAAGCCACCTTCCAGGAAGGGCACTGAACTTACCTCAGGGTCTTGTGGGAGCTGCCTGCCAGCTGGATGCTGCCTGGGCTACGGGCACACCAGGAGTCTGGGTCTCTGGAGTGTGGAGATGCTCCCTAACTGGAGAAGGGTGGAGCCATGAGGGAGGCTGTGCACTTCCTGATGTGTTCTGGTTGAAGCCACAAGTCAGCCAGTCCTCCCACAGGGGGACAGTCCCTGCTGGTCTACCTTCTGATTGGCCCATCCAGGAACAGAACAGAGGGAAGCAGAAGTACTCTGGGAGCAGAGGATCCCTCCCTGCCTGCTCATCTGGACTGGGGCCCTGGAGCCACAGAGAATCTGAATATCTTACATTGTGAATTGGCGGTCCGGTCCAAGGCCCTCCTGGATCCAGGCTTCTGAAAGCTGCTTTTCCAACATGGTCCTGTCTCATATCCTCTCCTACCATCAGGGTAGGTGCAACAGGACAATGCTTGGTCAAAATCCACAGGCTAAAGGCAGCTAGACACAGCCTCTACTTCAGGATGGCCCTTCAAGAGTCAACCTGAGATGGGCGTGGGGACTTGCTAGCCCTGCCCAGCCAGTGTCTGACAGGTGCTGCTGCCTAGCCTGTGAGCTGAAGCAAAAGCTGTGTGGGGGAAATTTATATATAGAGCAGAGCCTCAGCTTCTCCTTCCTTTGTGCCCTTCTGCCCACTCCTGTGGGGACAGTAGCCTTGAACCATACTTCCAAAAGCAGCAGTCAGGAGTCCTCTTTGGCCTGGGGGGCCACACTGCTAGGGACTGTGCCTTGCTGGGTTTCCAGGATGGCAAAGAGGAGTCCATGGCTTTGTAGTCACTCCAGGAAGGAGATCACAAGGCCTCCACAGTGATGTCCCCAGATAGTAAAAATACAGATCATGGTGTCTTCTTAAAAGTGTTAATAAAATGTGAAGCTCTTGCCCATAAAACTGAGGTGGAAGTCAATAGCACAGAGAGCTGGAAAAAACAAAAACAAAACAAACAAACAAAACCAACCAAATAAACCCAAGTACTCCCGAATGGAGAAGAGTAGTGCAGAGTTAGAGAGAGCCACGACGCATGACGTGCCCGAACAATGAGCAACCACAGCTGGTGGTTCCTGCATGATGGGCCATCAGCTGGGTGACAGCTGGTATAAGCACTAGGACTAGGCTGGTCACACCATTTTACTGTGAGCTGGAAATTTCCCACAGAGGATGAACACATGTAGGAAGTAAATCCTGGAGAGCCAAGGGCTCAGGACTTATCGAGTCTGGTGTCATGATAAGAAAAAGGAGCGACAGGGCTGGAGAGATGGCTCAGCAGTTAAAAACACTGACTGTTTTTCTGGAGGTCCTGAGTTCAATTTCTAACAACTACCTGGTGGCTCACAACCATCTGTAAAGGGATCTGATGCCTCTTCTGGTGTATCTGAAGAGAGTGACAGTGTATTCACATACATAAAACAAAAAAAAACTTTTTTTAAAGGGAGAGACAAGCTCCAATGGGGTGTTGGCCTCATGCCAACACAAGCCTCCCATTCCGAGGGGAGCTGCTGCTGTGATGGACGCTGGTTCTGGGGACCTCACCTAGCACGTACAGGCCAGTTGGCATAGTGCCTTTTTGTTTTTCTTTTTTAAAGATTTATTTATTTTTATTTTTACTTTTTGGTTTCTCGAGACAGGGTTTCTCTGTATAGCCTTGGCTGTCCTGGAACTCACTCTGTAGACCAGGCTGGCCTCGAACTCAGAAATCCACCTGCCTCTGCCTCCCAAGTGCTGGGATTAAAGGCATGCGCCACCACCGCCCGGCGACACATTTTCTTGAAATGAGAAGAAGCGCTGTTTCTCCATTCTCTCTGCTCTCTGGTAAAATGCTGGGTCCAGGGGCTGCCTGGGCAGCAAAGGGTATGAGAGGCTCCCAAAACTGGCAGACAATCACATCCCAGATGATGGTGGGTACCCAGCACTAGACAAAACTACAAAAGGCTATACATTGCTTTTTAAGTGAAAAGTAGGCATTTCCTTTATTCTGTGGATCTGCATTTGGTAACAGTTAAGCCTGTGATCAGGTGGCACTGCTATCATCACAGCCTGCTGCTTGCTGCAAACAGCTAATCTGCAGGCCTGCAGCTTTCTGGCCTCCCATCTTCTTGCAGAGGGCTTCTGGTCAGGCTTGGGTTTCTGGATTTCCTCAAGTCCTTGTCCTGAAACACAGTGAATATTCTTGATAGTGCCTGCACCCCACCAGGCCCAAGTGCACAGATGGCACTGCTGAACAGCAAAGACTGAGCTAGCTGGCACTATACTGAGGACAGACAGGTCAGCCTATGGTGGCTTCACAAGCCAACTAGAACATCCTGACCACCTCAGTCCCATCAGCTTCCTTGCATACCTGCTGACTGGGACCCAGGGACCCAACAATGAAAGCAAGATACAGCCTGGGGTTTGTGGTCAGAGAAACCACAGGTAATTACGCTCATGGACTGCATGTGGTGAACACCCCAAGGCTTGCATTGAGTCAGCAGTACCACCTCAGAAAAGCAGTCAGAGAGGGTGCTTCTGAGAGCTGACATCCTAGCAGAGGAGGGGATAAAACTCAGGCAAAGGGGAGTAGTGCCAAGGCCAAGAGGCACACCTAGGCAACATGGGGCTTCAGGGAGGGAAGGACGGAGGACACGGAGCATCAAGTATCCTATAGGCCCAGCCTTCAGACTTGATGCCATGTCCCTCAGGTGTTCCCAGAGCCGGCAGAGGGGGCCCATATTCTGAACTCTGCCTCTTCCTGGTTGCAGGGTGGCAGCTTCCACAGGTACTCACCTTGCTGCTCAAAGCAACTTCTATTTCCGGGAATGGCGAGCACGTCGAGTTCTGAGCACATCAAGGTCATCAAGGTCATCAGAAGCAGTCAGGTGGGAGGGAACAGAGACCGCACCAGGACTTGGAGTTCTCTGAAATGTCAAAAAGCCAGGCCAGGGTAGGAAATGGGAAAGGGAGGACTCTGAGGACAGGGCCCACTACCGCCCTAACCCAAACATCAGGGACAGGCAGCTGCTAGAGTATGCTCCCCTAGGACAGTTACACGGGAGGAACTAAGTCCTAGCTTTTGGCAGTTTTGCCCCTCAGGTAGGGTTTCCGGCCATTAATCATTCCATGACAGCCACCCTCTTGCTCTGAAGTGCAGGCCGATGGAGGCAGAGACAAGAATATATCCTAGAGATTCCCAGGTCACCACCAGGAAAGGAGTGACAGCTGTGGGAAGGCTCCACACATCTGACCTTTGCAAGGGAGGAGGCTTGGTAGGACTCCTTGGAGTGGCCAGAGAAATGGGCCCACACGTCTTGTCCCTAGGCGCCTATGGGAAACAGACTGTCTTGCCAGGTCAGCTCTCTGTGAGCAAGAGATGTCTGAGAGAAACTTTGTACCCACAAGAGCAAGAACGAGGGCAACTGACCCATCCACTGTACCTACAGCCCACCCTAAGATCTTGTGTCAGGCCAGCCTCTCTACCTTGAGTTTAGATGTGTGGTGTGTGAGTGGGGCGGGGAGTGTGTCACATTAGAAGGCTGCCTCTCTCCTGCTATACCCAGCTCAGGAGAGGCAACTTTTGCTAAGCCCTTTTCGACCTGGGCGGACCGGACAAGCTTCCTCCTCCTTTAGAAACCACAGCCTTCTCCCTTGTACAACTTCCATCTGGCCAGCTCACTGTGCCCAGCAGACCCGACACACAGGCAGGCAGGCACTGCGGGCCCTTTGCCTGTCACAGGAGGTGGGGCTGCAGTCTAGCATCTGTACCTGTTTGGGGTCTGAGGCTGCCAGGCTGGTTTGTACTCTGCAGGCCATGCAGTCCAGCTGTCTAGTCCCGTCCTTGAGCTCCAGGTCACCAAGATCTTCACTGTCACTCTCAGAACCCACAGCCATGGCTGGTGATAGGGTGGTGGGGACACTGTTGGGGGGCAGAGTGGCCAGGAATGCAGGAAAGGAGAAGATAGCCAGGAAACGAGTCTTTAGCAGGAGGTAGGCTGGGTTGTCCTGGAATTGCCTCTGTACCAGCTCCAGGGAAGCTTGTAGGGCCCCAGCCTGGGGCTCAGGTGGGGCCCCAGCTGCCTGGCTGGCCACCAGAGAGGAAGCCTTCTGCTCCAGATCCTGCTTATGGAGGAGGAGGCTGGACAATGCTCGCAAGCTGCACAGGGAAGGGGGATGATAGGGCATCCTGCTCCCCAGTGGAGGCACACAAGCACCTTGGCACCCCTTCAGCCATGTCAGAGTGGCTGCCTCACTTTCCTGGGAAAGCAGACTTAGGTCCAAAGCCTTCTTTTCGGGCCTAGGTGTAGGTGGTATTTCCTGGCCCTGAGGTCCTTTGGGTTCTGTGTCTGTACTGGCTGGAGGCTGTTCCAGAAAAGCAGGAGTCTTGGCAGGGGAAGGTAGTTGTTTTGCTTGTAGTCCTATAGTCTCAGGGGTACTGACTGACTGGGGGAGGCCCACCACAGCTGGCACTTGGATAGGGAGCAGCTTCTGAGCTGTGAGAAGCCAGTTGACAGGCAGGCTTGACTTGGTTGCCAGGGGCTGCCCACTTGCCGGTGGGTTAAGAACTGGTGGCACACTGAGGGGTTGCACAGACAGCTGAGTGAGGTTGGGGGCTGCTGGGAGAATGGGCAGGACCTTGGGCAGGCTCTGCTTCTGGGATGTGGTACAACTCTGTCCTCCAGTACTCAGAAGGCAGCTTGTGGGGACCTGCCCGGGGGCTAAGGCTAGGCTCCTAAAAGCAGCAGGGGCTGCAATCTGGGTCTCTTTGTGAGAAGAATTTAGGGGACTGGTTTGTAGGTTGGGGGGCTGTTTGTCTGTGGCTGAGATCCCACCCACCTGCCAGGAGCCAGAAGGACTTGAATTGACCATCACTGGGGCCACAGGTACAGAGAGTTCTACACTGACCGTTGCAGGGCCGACTACTGGGGCACCATGGGAGGCTGGCAGCAGAGGGGGCTGGAGGGTCACAGGTGAGGGGAACAGCAGCTGGCTGTGGAGGGCAGCGAGAGGCTGAGTGGCCTTCTTGGCCTGGGCCTCACGGAGCCGCTTCTCCCGAAGCAGCTCAGATACAGTCTTAGGCTTTGGCCGGAGGCCATGTGGGGCTGCTACAGGAACTTGGAAGGGGGTAGCCTCAGCCCTGCAGGATCCCAGTCGTGGACGCCCTTTGTGGCTGGCTCTCTTTGCAGTTTGCTCACCTGGCATGCTTGGAAGACGGCAGCCTAAAGGATGAGACAACAGCTTGATGAGAACTGCAGGCCCCAGCTTACCTCATGGGCCCCCAACCCAAGGCACTCTTTTTACTGAGAGGGCAGCAGATACCAGAGGCAGCCCAACATGAGACTGGCTTCTATGTCTCTAGCATGTTCAAATCCCGGACCCTAATGTGACATAGCACAGTTCCCTCAAGCCCCTAGTGGCAGCCCAAAGGTGAAAGCCCAAGTGGTTTCAGGCCTTTCTAGCCTATTCTCAGGGCCACTGGCTATGTTGCTAAAGTTGTGGCTCAGACGCATGGCATGTCCCCCCACGAGAGAGACAGGAGCGGCATATGGTACCTGTGCTGTTCTTGGCATTAGAGGGTGCCTGTAATGAGAGAAGAGTCAGACTGCAGAATCTCTGCTGGATCCCAGGACTTCTTCCCACCCACCACCCAACTCTGGGGGCCTCCCCTCTGCACTCTGCTCAGGGGTCCTAGGAAAGGACAGCTGCTGCCGTAGGCTTTCCATATAGCCCCACTAGAAGCTACAGCCTATCAGGTTATCATGGGACAGTGTAGGGACTTGGGGCTATGGGAACCAGAGTTCTATTTTGGTTCACTGTCTCCCCAGGTGACAGGGCTCCAAGGTGATGCTTCTCCCAAACTAAGCTCAGAGTTTGGTTCCTAGAATATATAGTATTAGTGACTTGCAGAGACCAGGGCTCGTGCCAGCCAGCCCACCTGCCCACCCACAGCCTACCTTATACCTGCCTCAGGCTCTAATCAGACCTCTCAGGGGGCTGCTCACACAGATGACTCCCTGAGAAGGTATGGCAGGGACTGTTCTAAGGGAGAGTCACACTTTTGTATGGAAATGTCTAGGAATTGTCCCCAGCAAGGAAGGGTTGGGACACTGAACCTGGGTCACTCTAGGATAGGGATGGGCAGTATTGTTCTTCTTTTTGAGGCAAGGTCTCATGTGGCCCCAGCTGGCTTGAAACTTGCTATGCAGACTAGGTTGATTTTAAACTCATAGAGATCCGCCTGCTTCTGCCTTCCAAGTGCTAGGATTAAAAGCATATGCCACCACCCAATCTGTCCTCACTTCCTGTTGCCAGTGTGTGTTACCTGCTGGGTGTTCTGGCTGCCTGGCTGGAACAGTGCAGGTGGCTGGGTTTTCCTCTCTCGAACCACTTCCATGCAGCCTGCAGTATCAATCTGCAATAGCTAAGAGACAGGAGAGTAAGAGCCACCCTGCTCCACCCTGCACTGGCCAGGCCCAAAGATGGTCAAGGAGCTGGCAAGCAGCCCTGATGACGGCTGTCTCAGGAGCGCACCCAGACTCCTAAAGGGCGGTCAAGACAGTCTGAGAGCCTACAGCTTGGACTTGGGTTCCATGCTGCTGTCCCTTCTTCCAATGAGGGACAACACAGGCTCCTACCATGTCCCAAGCCCGCCTTCTCCTCATCTTAGACCTGGGTCTGGGTGCTTATCTCTTTTCTAAAGTCACTGTTTAACTCAAAAGATGGCAAATGCTGAAGAGCCAAAGATCTTTTCACATTAGTCTGCTGAAAGCTGTAGGCTACCAGGAAGCCGGGATGTAATGACGCTCATGTGTGAACCTACTGCAGGCTTCCTATTTTCACCAGAAGAATAGAACACAGCAGCTAGCATCCTGCCGGGGCTTACCTGAATAAACAGTGTGAACACAGGAGTGCTGGCCAGGCGGGCACTCTCCAACCGCATCCTGATGCTGTCAGCTAGAGAATAAAGGCAAAGAGGCTCCAGTTTTGAAGCTCCCCTAAAAAAGGATCCCCAAGACAGAGGAAGGCAGAGCAGCCGCAGAGCTCTACACTACCTCAAAGAGCAGAAGGTATGGCCCCAAATCTCACTGGTACCCCAAATCTGGCTGCCCCTTGTTTCACAAAGGCAGGGAGAAAAAGAGTGGCCCAACTGCCCACTCACAAACCCTTCAGGGATGGTCCTATCTGTCCTGCACAGACCTGCCCTCTCAAGGACCCATTCAGGCTACTCGGCTATGGATCAGTCTGCCACAAGGAGTGGCACTTGCTCCCACTCTGGGTCCAGGAAGTTCCCCAAAGAGCCCTGGGTAGTACCTTGAGTCTGTATTGCTGCAGGTCTCTGGGGAGCTTGTGTGCAGGCCAGGTTGATGTCACCCACCCAGGGTATCACAGCCAGCAGAAGCCTGTGCTTAAGGAGCCTGCGATGTAGAGCTTGTCTCTTGCGTCTCTGCTTATTCTGGAAAGTTCCATGCCACAGCCGCCGCAGATGGGGCCCAGCCATACAGTTACCAGGGTCAGACTCTGAGCGTGAATTAGGCAGGGGTGGCTGCCTCGGTCTTTCCTTCACCAGTGTGTGGCTCTGGGTAGTTGGATGAGTCCTGATTAACTTCAGCACTTTTTCTAGGGGCACTTTCAACACATGCTATATATCAAAAGAGACCCTGTGAGGCTGGCTGGCTACAGCAGGATCTGGTACAGGCCTGCCATTGTGCAGGTTTATACCTCCTTGTGAGAGCACCACTTGCTATTTGGGAAAGTACTCTGTGGTAAGGTTAATGTGGTCTTAAAGTCGAGCCTGGCTTAGCTCCCACTCGAGGAGACAGACGCTCTGGCCCACATGGCAGGCAGTGCCATGGCTGAGCTGAATGCATTGTCCCTCCAGCAATCAATCCCCAGTGCAGAGAAGCAGAGTAGCCTGGGCATTCCAGAGGCTGCTCCAGTCACTGCCAGAGCTACATCTGGCTGGCCCCAGGCCCAATTCTGAGGACAGAGGGGAACAGGTAGATGCACAACCAGTCAAGTTGGACGGACACTACCCAAGGACACCTCCCGGACTCACAGCAGTTGGAGGTGGGGGAACTGCCCACTCAGATGTGCCCTGAAGCAGATGTCCTTACAGCCTTTAAAGCAAATGACTTGGGGACAGTGTAGGCTGCAGCTCCTATGAAGGCCATTGCTACTGCACAACTCTGAAGCCAGCCCTAAGCAACAATTTTAGTGAGTAAAGGGACAAGGCTTTTGCTAGGTCAGAAACCAAACCGCCACACTGTCCAGAGTGATAGCTGTTTTGAGCACTAGAAGCACCGAGCACTCGCTACTGTCCTTGCTCACATTCTAAGGTATACTGGGACCTACCTTGCATGCCGGACCCTTTGCACTTGCTAGCTGAGTGTCTGAGAGGTGGAAGCATTGGACTCCTCTTGGAACAGTGCTGTGGGTCTCACAGGGCACCTGCATCTGGTTTTTCTCAGGCACAGAGACTGTGGTAGAACCTTCCTTGTGGTGATTTTGAGTGGCATCCTGAGTGCAGCAGGAGACAGCAGGGTGTACTGGGTAGCACCCTGTCCCTTCTCTCTGTGACTGGCTGGTGATCAGCCTGGTAGGAACCCACAGGTCAATGTCTGGCACTCTGTACTGCAGAGGGGCCAATGTTCTGCTGTTCTGCAGAGACTCCTCCAGCTCCACATCTGAGTCCTCACTGCTGCTGCTGCTGCTGCTGCTGCTGCCGCCGCCGATGCTGCCCCCACAGTCCTCACTGCCACTGCTGCTGCTGCTGGAGCTCCACTGGCTACTGTGACGGGGCCTCTGCCCTCTCCTCCTCTGGAGATGCTGTTTCTTCTGAGGGGAGGAAGAGGCTGCTTCAGGTCTCAGATACCCAGGCATGCAGGTAACAGAGAAACAGGACACCCTATGGAGAGGTCTGGGAGCAGAGCACACTGCTGCAGAGGTATGCTCTCCCTCTGCCCTTGGCCTTCTGATAAGGACGTGCAAGGGCCAGTAGAGCCTTTGCACTCCCTTCCCAACCACTATCATACCTCATCTTGCCCAAGTACTCTCACAGGTTATGGTCATAACAGATACACAGAAAGCAAACAAATGTCTCACCCTGGCCAAGATTTTCCACTTGCTCAGACACTGGGAGCCTGACCGATGGGGAAGTTCTGAAGCTATTCTTGCCCAGTGACCTGCAAACACAGCCACAGTAGACCAGCCTCTAGGACAGAGGCTAGGTCATCAGGATGAGCTTCCTTCATGTGCTTGGCCAGAGGGGCTGTTTGTCAGCATGTGAATCTCAAGGCTGCCCAGCCTGAAGAAGCTCTGGCACACACGGGTAGGAAGGGAAGGTCACTGCAGGCCCTGTGCGTCCGTTGCACTCAGGCTCTGTACCTAGTGCTGCAGAGGGATGCACGCACATGCACTTTAGGAAAGTGTGACAACAGGTGAAAAAAATCTTTTGTGTTTTGCAAGTCCCTGAATCATATTTAGCTTTTTTTTTGAGATGGTATCACAACATCAGCAAGATTTGGCCACACTTAGCTCTCCCCTGCCCTGTAGTAAAAAGTTGAGAAATACAGCAAATGCAAGTTACAAAAGATTTAACTGAAGCTGGGCTGTTATGTGTGTGAATGCGGCTTGCACATGCCTCCTGAGGGCCAGGATTAAAGGCATGCACCACTTTGTCTGGCTTCCCAATCTTCCGTAGTGAATATCTACACATTTGTAATGGGGAGCGTGGGGTTGGAGCTTGGAGGCATGCTTGCCTAGCTGTAGTGAGGTCCTAGATTCCATCCCCATCCCCACCCCCAAAAGAGAACAAACAGCATTTGCAATTGGGAAGGCTGAGAATGAGGCCGAGGCTGACTTGAGGACAGCCTGGGATCCGGAAGATGGCCTGCAAGAATTTGCAGTATGATCAGAGGCAGCAGCAGCAGGTAATGTCCGACAACTCACCAACACCATATTTTTCTATTAACTGGATCAGCTGCTGTTCTTCTTTTGCATTCCACCGTCCCTTCTTCAAGCTGAAATGTAATCTTCTGATGTAGCTGAAAATGGTGTGGAAACAGAGAGACACTTAGATGCTAAGACCCCCTTCACTGCTCTCCGGCCTTCTCAGTGATTTCTTAGGATAATTACCACAACAAGCAAAAACAGAAACAAAAACAAAAAAACAAGACAAAATAAAACAAAACAAGATGGACTTTATCAAAAATTATTTTGAGACAGGGTTTCTCTGTGTAGCTCTGTCTGTCCTGAAGCTTGCTCTGTGGACCGGGCCGGCCTACAGAGTTCTTCTTCTTGCCTCTGCCTCCTAAGAGCTGCCACCACCCAGCACATTTTGAAAATTTTATGCTTTAAGGCGGTGATTCTCAACCTTCCTAATGCTGTGACCCTTTAATATAGTTCCTCATGACATGGTGACCCTCAGCCATAAAAGTATTTTTATTGCTACTTTATAACTAAATTTGCTACTGTTATGAATTGTAATATAATTATCTGTGTTTCTGATGGTCTTAGGCGACCCCTGTGAAAGGGTCATTTAACACCCTCCCCAAAAGGGTTTGAGAACCACTGCTTTAAGGCATCGTCTAAAGAAAGGAGAAAAGAGCCATTGACTAGAGTGTGTGCAAATCATGCATCTGACTAGGAACTTGCATTCTAAACATGTAAAAGCCAGTAATCCAAAAACAGGTAATTTAAACAAGGAAGGGACTTGACAGATGTTTTCCTAAAGAGATGTATACATGTAAGAAGCCAGCAGGCACAAGCAATGAGACTCCACAGTTAGCCACGAGGGGCTGCTAGGGGATGGTTCTGTGAGAGTCCACTCAACAGGCACCCGGAAGGGTGCACAGCCTCACATGCTGCTTGTGGGAGCAGAAGAGAGAGACATTTTGCACAAAGTCTGGCAGTTCCTCCAAAAGCCAAACATAAGAGTCACCGACCCAAGGACATTCCTGAGATAAATGAGCATGTTTCCATAAATATTTGCCCCAAATGTTCAGAATGTTCTCAAGGCTTGTGGACCTTTTATCCAAATGTATCACACAGCATCTATCAGAATGACCTTCCCTGCAAATGCCAGGACTCTGAATTTGTACCCCACACTCTCTTCCTGACAATGAAGGACATTCTACGAACATTCTTGTCCAGTATATGAGCTCCTGGGACACTTGAAACATCTGAGTTTTGCAGGTACAAATTATACTGCCCAGCACAATGCTGCCCAGCACAATGCTGCCCAGCACAATGCTGCCCCAGGCTCTGGTTTTTCTGAAGGCTATAATCTGCACCCCAGGAATACTTGTTAGTGTGGTGTGTGTGTGTTTTTTTTTAAACAATTCCCTTACATGTGTGAAATATTTCACTGTGGTTTTGACTTGCATTCCTGAAATAAGTGACTGTGAGCATCTTTTCATGGGCCCTTTGGCTACCTATGCATCTCTGGAGACAAGTTTGTTGAAGATTTGCCTGTTTTGAATAGGATTCTGCCAGGGCTGCTGAGTATAGATTTCTTTGTAGAGTGATCAAGATGGTTTACATTAACAAGGTAAACTAAAATACATCTGAATAAACCACTGAAAGAAAGTAGGGGAAAAGGAGAGGACCTCTCTGCTGGGCCCTTCCCACCAGCAGTGTGGGAGGACAGGGGGAAGGAGAGGATCTCTCTGCTGGGCCCTTCCCACCAGCAGTGTGGGAGGACAGGGGGAAGGAGAGGACCTCTCTGCTGGGCCCTTCCCACCAGCAGTGTGGGAGGACACCTGCGAGTCACCACCAGCTTTTGACTCCTCATAGACAACAGACACATCAAAGTCTTGCTTCCTAACAGTGCCAGCCCCAGTTTGAAAAGCCCCTGTGGGCTATCACTTTGGGCCACTGTCAACCAGCCTGCCTACAGAAGAGTGTGAGTCAAAGCAAGTCGCTCCTTCAGCCAGTGCGGGCAACTCACCGGTCTCTGCACTGGGCATCGCTCCTACCTGGCACCTCTTCCCGGATTTTAAACCAGTCCTGCGCCCCATACTTGGCAACAGCTTGAAGCAATTTCTGCAGGGAAGAAGCAAACAGAAAGAAGCTCCACAGGAAAGCCATTCCCTCCCCACCCTGAGGTCTCTCAGCTAAGACGGGCATATGACTGCACTTAGGACAACCAGTCAAACTTCCCGGGAACAGTTTTCTCTGGGTGCCAAACTTACAGCATCTTCCTCTGGGGCCCAGAATCCCCTTTTCAGGCTGGGATCTAAGCTCTTGGTCCAACGGTAGATCAGTTGCATGGAGTCTCTCCCTTCCATGAAGTAGACAACTAGGGACAGAGAAGACTGGGATTCATCTATCCTATATACGCAGTAAGCAGGGACAGGGGTCCTTCTAGAAGCTACAGAGAAAAGTTACTCTATCACCAGGACCCTCCTCCCACTTCTCCCTAGTATAACTGTAAACCCTTCCGCAAGTCTCTGCTTCCAGGCACCTGGGGCCTCAGGCCACTAGGCCTTGGAGCAGGTCAATGAACTGGAAGAAGCTACTGGATATGGTGGGCTTACTCCTGCGGTATGGAATATGGTTCCCAACGCGCATCTCTTGGACCAGCTGGGTGAGCATGTGGTCTTCCTCTGCTGTCCACTCCTTGCGTTTCAGGGCTTTGTTGTACTGCTGGAATTTCTGCAGGCACTGGAAGGCACTGCGACTTGTCTTCCCAAGGCCAAACAGAAACAAATGGGAATTATTAGCCTGCACATGCAGAAATACCCAGAACAGCCTTCCAGGAGACCCAAGTGCTTCTGGGAGACAGGTGGGCCTGAGCCACAGGCAGCACTCTGTACAACAGAACTCTCCTCTTCCAGGATAGTTTGCTAGACCATGGTTGGGACCTAGGACAGGAGCAGTTCAAAGAGGACTCTATGGCTTATAGAAAGAAAACCTGGCCATAGACAGCTCTGTTGTTAATCCCAGCATAATCCTGAAGCAGGAAAGGTGTCTTGAGTTTGAGGTAAATGCTATTATTTTCACAGAGAAGATGGAATTTAAAGTTAAAAAGATGAAAAAGACAAATTTCTTTAAATGCACAATTTACCAAACAATTCCCAATGTTTGCTGTGTGTACCAAACTATACCCCAAGTATAAACTTGGGGTGGTGAGCCCAAGCCCAGAAGCCCACGTCCTCCCAGCTTTCTAAGGTCTCCCAGGTTGTAGTCCTTACCCCAAGTTCCTCTGCAACCAAATGCCACTCGAGGTGGCCATGTGTGGCAGCGATAGCTTTTAGCCTCTCTACTTCTTCTGTGCTCCATTCTTGCTTACTGATGCTCGGATGCTCAGAACTCTGCCAGAACTTCTGGATCTCCTCTGCACTTCGGGCTCCTTCAAACTACACCCACGAGAACAAAGCCTTCAGAAGGGTTGCTGAGGCCGAGCATACCAAAGATATAGCTCCTAGCTGAGCTGTCACTGTCTGCTAGCCAGTGGCTTCTGTGGCCATGAAGCAAGTGGACTCATTTGTGCAGCCAAACTGCACTGAAGACTGTCTATCTCAGGAGCGGGAGGGACCTTGTCAGCTGGGGAGGGTCCCATGAAATCCTTTGCCACTTCAACTGCCAGGCATACTTGGACTAGAGACTTAATGGGTTAAGGCACAAGGGATGGTGAAGGTTCACCACCTAGTTCCCACCACACTTGGGTTAGAAGCGCGACAGCAGCAGTGGGTGCCCAGGTCTTCCTAACTTACATTAATATTGGAGATCTTCTCCCAGTCGTGGCTGTCCAGCCGGTTCCCCAGCAGTGCTTCCTCTGGGAGCTGGCTAAAGCAAAGGACAAGAAGCTGGAGTCATGCAGTCCTGAGGCCCTTCCCAGGACCCAGAGAGCCCCAGCTTACTTGATGTCCTGAACCTCCTTCTCTGCTTCCTTAATCTGCTTCTCCAGGGCCTGCCTTTCCAACTCACTAGAGACTCGGTTCTGTTTCTCCTGTAGGTACTCAAGCCTGCAAGGTAGGTAGAGAGGAGAAGAGTTGCGGGTGGGATATACTGTGAAAGCTGAGGCCCTGCTCTCTGAATTGTTCTTGTTCAAGCCTCACAGCTCAGTGTTGGAAAGCCTGCACAGGAATGTGCTTTCTCTCCTGCCTTGATCCCTTACCACAAAAGAAGACCTGGCACCACCTCTGAGGTACCCCTACCACCAGAATAGCACCATCCAGGGTAGGAGTTGCCAGGTTGTTTACACTGGCAGGTGGTAATTGCTTGTATCTCAAGAGTCTGGACCCTCTGCCAGTTCTTATCTTCCAGGACACAGACATCTCAGGCAAGCTCAGCTTAGTTTTGCAGCTAAACAGAACTGTCTGGGAGGGAAGAGCCAACTCTCTCACATTCCAGGAAAACCGCCATTTCCACCGTCAATACTGAGCACCAATATTGTCAGCACCAGAGCTGATGTGTCTCTTAGGGCTGGGCCAGAGGGCACTAGCCATCTCTGGACTTGTGTGTTCAATATTGATGGTGGCAATCTATCAGAACAATAATGCTCCCATTATTCCATTAGGCACCACATGATACCTTTGGTCATGTGATATGTACCCATCAACAGACACTGACATCACAGTGCTGAAAGGGCAGCAGGAGAGACAGAGCACGCTAGGATGAACCTCACCAGCCCCACAGCTACCTGGCTTCCCACTATGGGGAAGGCTATGATGACCTGTTTCCAGACTTACTTCAGCAATTTGGGCTGAAGCAGGCGTTGCAGGCGGTCACTCACTACAGACTTCCTGAGCAAGGATTTCTCCCAGTGTTTCCCTGAGAAGGAAGAGATAGTGATGTGATGTCATACGGTTTTGCTTGCTCCACGGACATACATGTCCACTGAATCCTCTGTACAATCCTAGCCTACCTACTGCCTCCTGCTCCAGAAAGCTAGTGGCTACATATCTGGATGCTAGTAAGGTGGCTAGCCAGACCCCCTTCTAATCCATGAATCCATCTTCCACCCAAAGGCTAGCTCAGGGTCTTCTTTCAGGGTTAGATGTTCTAACCCTGAATAGCTAGATTTGGGAAGGCTGAATGTATGGCTCAGCCTGCACCCCACTCAACACTGGAAAGGCAAAGTGTCAAGTGGTCAGTCCCAATGATGAAGTCCTGAAGGAGTTCATGATGCCATAAGTAGGCCCGCGAATTACAGCATAGGCCTAGAAGAGGCCAGGCTGTGGGGATGTCCTCTGTGGGTTTCATGGTGGGAGGACGCTCATCCAAAAGCCTGCTTGGATTCTTACACTTGGTCACCAAGAGCTGTTCAAAGGCCTTGATTCCCTGGGCAGCCTTCTCCCGTGTTTCTTCATTGGCAGGAGGCCCCTGTCAGAGTGTACAGTGTTATAACATGACACATCAACTACATGTACCCTCCAGGGTACCTGCTGAGCCGCAGAATCTTCCCTCCAGCCTCCTCATGCGCTGCCCACATGTAGCCCAGGCCCAAGGCTTCTGTACTATGAGCTACTATGAGTGAAAACTCTGGACATGAGCCACCCAGGAGAAGGAAGTGGCCAGAGACCCAGGAAGATGCAGGCATACAAGGCCATCAGCAGTTTCAGATGTATACTACTGACTTGCTAAATGCTGTGACTCTTAAGGGAAACAAAACCCAGAGGGCAGATGTCCAGTTGGAAGCCTAGCCTCTCATCAAAGGATGATGAAGAGAATATTAACCCTACAGACCCAAGGGAACACACCAGTACTCACCACTCCAGTGACCTTGTCCTTGAAGTATGGTTTCAGGAAGTGGCCTATATACATGTATGAAGGCAGGCTTTTGCCATCCTTCACCTTGGGGCATTTGGTCCCAGCCAGATCAAACAGGATCTCCTCCTGGGACAAAAGCACGGCCATCAATGGGCCAGGTAGAGAAAGAGGGCAGGATGTAGATGAGCAGATTCACTTTGAGCTCTGTTCTGGGAACTGTGAGGTACTGGGGGTCAGGAGGGGTTACATAGGTGTTGAGTAGGCCATCTTACCTGCTGCTCCTGGTTCTGGGCTAGCAACTGGCTAACCTCTGCCAGCTTTTCCCGGATCACCTCCTGGTAGACCATATTTAGCTGCAGACAGGTCTCAGGGTCTTCAGGGAGAGCTTTGTCCTTGGGGTCCTCCTCCTCCTCATTGCTGCCCTCACTTGACCTTTCTTCTTCCTGGTTAGGAGCCAGAAATGGAGCAGGAAGAGATGGGACACAGGTAGCCCCCTCCTTTTTGCAAAGCTCAAGCCTAAGCCCATGAGGGACTGAGGCAGCCCTAGTATATGCCCACTGAATGTGGAACCCTACTGGAAGGAGGGAGAAGTTATACAGAGCCCATTATCCTCAAGCTACAGGGTGTGCATCTTTTCAAACCGACATGAGATCTACTTGTAAAGTGCATGCTGGGGGTCGGGGGTTGGTGTACCTTAGCAGGCAGCTTCCATTTTTGCAACAGACATCTCTGTGGAGCCTGAACTTCACAGCAAGTTTGTGTCCCTATCCCCACCACCTCAAGTATCAGATCTCAGCAAGAAAATTCCCTGCATAGCAACCAGGGTCAAACCCTGAGAATGCCAAATGTCCAGTGTGTCAGTCTATTGAGCAGACACATGGTCCTTAAACACTATGAGACTCTATACTCGTTTATTTGGTAAGGAAATCAGCAAAATGAACAAAGCATGGTTAGCAACACTTGTATGACTAGATCTCTGCCAGATGTTTTCCTAAGTCATCCATGGTGACCACCATCTAGACTGGAAAACAGAGGCACAGTGGGTTAGCTGTGGAGCAGGTCCCAGATAGGCTGCCTCGCACATCTGATGTTTTGACTGTGAGCTCAGGAAAAGCCAGCAGCTGTAGTCACCAGCCTGTTAGAGTGGCTACTTCTATGGATAAACTTTAGTTTTGATAATAAATTATATTCAGGGATATAGCTTGGTAGAGTGTGAGCTTAGTGTGAATGAGCCCCTGGATTCCATCTCTAGCACCACAAAAATAAGTATACACTTTGTGATGCCTTATTTTTCACAATACATAGGCATTAGTTGTAGAAAACCCCACAGGGATGCAAACAAAGCCCTCTTGGGCCAGTTTGGAAGAGAGTGACAGATATGACCCAGCAACCCTGCCTGGCAAGCAACAATTACCAAGACGGGGGCAACAGCAGTCTCCAAGTCCTCCTCAGGCAGGGAATCTGTAAGAGGCACAAGCACACTGTATTGGAGTGGGAGCACGAGTAGCAAGAGTACACTACAGACAAAAGTGACCGCTCATAACAGGGTCTCACTGGAGTGCTATCCATTAAGCTCAGGGAAGAAGTTCTGGTTATCTGGGCCATGGAGACTACTGAAGATAGGCTGAACTCTGGGCCCTCCTCTCCCCACCAGGATTCACCACTGCCCAGCGGGCCCCAGGCCAGATGGCAGCAGGCATGGGTCTCCACATATAGTCAGCAGCCCTGACAGCTAAGACTGAGAGACTGGAACAAACTTTCTTACTGAGGTAAAAGCAGAGGACAGTTTGGGCAAGAAACAGAGTCTGACCATAGAGCAGTCTTCAGCCTAACAGAGCTAAAGGGCACACAGAACTGTTCCCGCCGTGTATGCTAAGCCAGGCACACTGGCACACCTGCTTCCGAGTCCGAACTGAGACTGGATTCAGAGACCTCAAAGTGGATGCTGGAGGATCCAGGATACAAAATCCTTTCAAGTTCCTGGATCTCTTGTGTTATTTTTTCTCGTTCAGCGTTGATGTCCATGGCTTCAGCCTGCCTTCAGAGTATTATGAAACATGAGAAATTGAGTGTGCCTGGATCTCATTCTCTTTCAGACACTCTCTTTTCACCCAGGAACTGCTCTTGACTCAACACCTGAAATGACCCTACTTTCCCTGAGGCTATCACCAGCACAGGTAAAAACACTTGCCTCTGTCCCTAAGGTGCCCAGCTGGTCACCAAGTGCAGAAAGTGCAGCGCCAACAGATATCCATCCCCTGTGATCTAAACATATAAAAGGAGCTGTAGGTGCACTGTTCTGCACAGTGCTGAATGGCTAGCCGCCAGAGCATGGCTCTGCTTTGTCCATGATTTATCTTTTCAGAACACCACAGTGATGTCTGACACTGAGCAAGTATCTGCTAAAGTACAAAGGATGCTTTTTCTTTGGTACACTATAAGCGAAGTCTGAAGGCAGAAGAAATTTGGAAGAGAAGAGTGAAAGACTATTATAGAAAACACAAGCTCAGGTGGGTGAGATGGCTCACCATGAAAAGGAACTTGCCACCAGGTCTAATGACCTGAGTGCAGTCCCAGTAATCAATGGTGAAGAGACCCTACTCCAGGTTTCCCCCAGACCCCTTCCCCACCCTTGGCATACTCACACACACACAAGTAAAAAAAACAAGTATAATAATTATAAAAAGCTGGGTGGAGAAGTCAGGCAGAGTGGCACAGGCTTTTAATCCCAGGAATCAGGAGGCAGAGGCAGGTGGATCTGAGTTTGAGGCCAGCGTGGTCTACAGAGTGAGTTCAGGGTCAGGCAGAGTTATAAAAGAAACTTTGTCTTCAAAACCAAAACTAAACAAAAAGCTGAGTGTGGTGGCACACAATTTAAATCCCAGCACTTGGGAGGCATAGCTAAGTGGATCTCTGCATTTCAGACTATTAATGAGATACTGTTTCAAACAAAAACCAAATACAAGTTCACACCCAGAGCCAGAAATGAAGAGAAGCATCCTGTTGACTTCTTCCTAAGTAGATGATAGCAGTCTTAACTGACTGTAACAAAACAAAACAATCCCCTTCAACGACATTCCTTACTTATACAGGGAACATTTGTCAACCAACTTGGCTAGAAGCAGCCGGATCTGCAGACCTAGTAACAACCATTGCCACTGGATGCCTGGTCTCGAACGAAAGAGTAAAGTGTGTTTCGAGGCAGCAGCAATTCCATCTCCTCCCATTGCATCGCCCACGTGAAGGAAGAAAAAAAAAAAAAAATCACACGTTCAAGTCCTGAGTTGGGAGCCACAGTACGCCTTTACTGACATCAGAGACACTTTGCTGCTGTCCCTAACTCCGGGCAAGGCAGTTGGGGGCCAGTGCAGCCTTCGTGGCTGGATTCGATAAGCCAGGGGTGGCCGCAGGTGCTGCAGCGTGTGCAACGGGTTAGAGCAGCGGTTAGGAGCACAGCACTGTACAAATCCGGCCCTGCATCTCACCAGCTACGGGACCTCGGCTGGGCTCCGGGCGCTAACTTTCGGCTCCAGCAATGTCATCACCACGCCAGGCCTCGGTTCCCCCGTGCTGACTGCCCTGCCCTCCTGGACACAACGCCTGCTAGCTGCCGCCCGCCAGTCCTCACCTGCTAGGCCTCCCTTCCACACTTCACAGCCAGCTTCGTCGCCCAGGCGACCACACGCAGATCATACTTCTGGCAGAAGCGGAAGTCCGTAGCTTGCACCGGAAGTCCCACCCAGGCCGCGGCGCAGGGCATGCTGGGATGTATGCTGAGGGGCTGGGCCCTAGCTAAGAGCTCCGCTTTCTCCAGGTTCGCTAGGTTTCGTACTTAGTCCCTGGCGTTCTGGTTTTGGATAATGATCAGTGTGTCACCAAGTAGTTTGCTGCGTATGGCATCCTCGGAGCCCACAACCTGGGACCGCCAGAAGTGGACATTCATTCACTGAGGAATATTCTGCCTGGCCAAAACATCACAGAGCTGCTGGCTAAGGGGAGTTGGGAGGCGGGAAGGTCGGTCTCACTTTTTTTTTTTTTTTTTTTTTCCTCGAGACAGGGTTTCTCTGTGTAACCCTGGCTGTCCTGGAACTCACTCTGTAGACCAGGCTGGTCTCGAACTCAGAAATCCGCCTGTCTCTGCCTCCCAAGTGCTGGGATTACAGGCGTGCGCCACCACTGCCCGGCCGGCCCGTCTCACTCTTATGAAACAAAATACTAATCATATTATTCACAGCTTCCTTAATTCTACTATCCCCAGGAATCTGGGTCTTCCTAGTGTCTAATAATGCATGAGTGGTAGAAGCGTGGCAGTGGCTTGAGGCTCAAGGCTGGTGAAAACCAAGCCTGGCCACTTGCCAATTTGTGAGAGCTGGGAAAGGCCTTGGTCCTATGGAAAACTAAAAGTCACCTGCAACGCTACTGGAGTAGGGACAAAGTCATGAAAGCAAAGAGTGATAGTGCATCTCTTTAATCCAGCACTCAGGAGGCAGAGGTAGGCATCTCTCTGTGAGTTCAAATTCAGCCTAATATACAACATAGCAAGTTTCAGAACTATATAGACCTTAATCTCACAAAAGGTTAAGAGTCATATCAAGCCTGGCCAAGAGCTGGGTTTGGCTAGAGTGAGTCTGGGGCATTGAGACCTGCAGGTTCCTGGTGTAGGATCGTCTTGTATGGGGCAAGCCTGGTACAAACTGCTGGGCAAATTTCCCTAGGGTACTTTTGTTTGTGGTTTTGGGACTTTTTTTTTTTTTTTTTTTTTTTTTTTTGAGACAAGAGTTTATGTAGAACAGACCAATCTAGATCTTTCTGCCTTTGCTCCATGGTACTATGAATAAAGGCATGCACCACCATGCTCTGTGGTGCTTGTAGAATTTTAATCTAAGGAACACTTCATACATAAGAGAATAGTGTACAAACAGCTGTGCAGCTCTCCTCATCCCACTCACCTGCAGTGGTGGAGGCAGGGTGAGGGCGCCTCTTGATGGCAGCTCTGCCTCAAGCTCTGGGAACACTAACCTCATCTTCCTGTGTGCCCTTCCACCTTGCACTCTGGTCTGCTGAGGCACTAACACCAACAGTGGGGGTGGGGACAGCTGCTAAAATGCTGTAACATTCCTTGTGGGTTAAAGGGCCCAGTAGTTTAATGCCTTGTCTGAAGATTTATTGCTAGGCTTGTATCCACGCAGCCTCAGTGTGGAGCTAGGACGTGGCTCATCCAGCATACTGACAATGTAGTGGTTCTTGTGATATGCCTGACCCCAGGGGTCAAGAACCTGAGGGTCTCATAAACTAGCAATGACAGGAATACGCTCTTGAGATGCAGCCCTTGAGGTTAGAAGAGCGAGCAGGGTAGCCCTCAGGCATGTATCCCTGACTAAGCCAGAATGATGAAGCAGTAAAGATGGTCTTCAGGGTTTATTTAGATAAGAAAGCTGTCGGTTTCAACAGGAGGGGAAAGGAAAATTTAAAAAATCCATAGGAAAGTGGCCCCCAAACTGTGACCCCTTAGCATAGCACAGGATGCTGCTTATGTCTTGCCTGCCCTTCCAAAAGCAGCCAGACAGCCCAAAGAGCTGGTGCTGACCCCTCAGGTGGGTGTGTGCTTTAATTCCAGTCTGAACTGCACTATACAAAAGGCACACGGACACATTAACATGCATCAAAGCCGACAGCCACAGTACTGAGTGTATGAAGCTTTGCAATGTGCACCATCTGTGACCTTGGTCCTATGGTCTGGTGGGAGGACAGCAGCATCTACCAAGTGGTGCTGCCTCAGTGAGGCTGCTGACAACAGGAGCCATCCTGTGAAGGGCACAATGACAACCATCTGCTGGTAAGGCCCTGAAGGACAGCACAAGTTCCTGTACAGGCTGCTCACTTCCACACTGGCTCACTTAGTGTTCTGCTTGATAAAACTGAGGCTTAGCCTGAGCTCATGCTGTAGCTAAATTTGAGAGGACAGTGGAAGAAGCCTCTTACAAATCTGTCGTTTCAGCTTTAGTGGTTTCTAAAAATTGCTGGGTTTTATAAAACTGTCTTCCAGTAAATCAGTGACTCTATCAAACAGTGGGCCCTCCCCCAGAGGACTTCATGTGAGCTGTGAGGCTCGACTGCTGGAATAGAGCCGCACCGCCGTGGCCAGTTACACGCTTAGGCTGCGAAATGCTTTGGTGAGGACCGCATGGTTAGGAACACATTCGGAAGTCGTGTGGTGCCATCGGCGCCGAGGCGATGGGACCCGGTGACAGGCAGAGCTTCTCAGGAGTCTGCCTCATCTTTAACCTCAGTAATTCTGTCGATAGACTTGAGGATTTCAGCAACAAGGTTCAGTGTCTCTGCTCCAGACACCAGCTGCCTAAAACACAGAGACCAGAGCCATTATTCTAGCTGTGCAAAAGCAGCCAGAGACAGACCTAAAGGAGAGAGCCCAGAGAGAAAGCTCCTCAGATCAAGCATGGTTGAGGACTGGACTCTGTGGCTGTCCTCAGGCCCATGCGCTTGTGCACTGGCCAGCCACTCTATAGCAAAGCTCCGTGAATGCAGCTAAGATGGTGGGTTAGAAGCCAGACAAGTTCATCAGAAACTGGTTCTGAATTCTGCTCTTTGCTTAGGCCAAGCTGATGGTGCAGCACTCTCAAGGATGTGGGCAGCCATCATTGCAAGCCCTATTTTTAGTCATGAGGAAAGCTACCAGGACTACTATGCTTTCATGTTAACAGGTCAGATGAATTAAATACATCTCGACAGGTTTAACAAGCTGCAGCTTTAGTGAGTGTTTAATCACCATTATCACCAACAACTGACACTGTGGCAGTCTCCTGGATGGGGTAAGTATAACAGGTAAAGAAGCTGGATTCAGAGTCATGTCATCATCCATATCTATTAGTGGGAAGGTTCTCTGAAACAGATTAAAAATAATCCTAAAATGGGCATGATAGTTTAGTTTCAGAACTTGGGAAATAGAAGCAGGAAATTTCTATGAGTCTGAGGCTAGCCTGGTCTACACATAGTGCCAGAGCAGCAAGGACTACACTGGGAGACTGTCTCAAACAAAAACAAAATAAAAAACAAAACAAAAACCCCTTAAAAACCAAGCCAGGTGAGGTGGTGCATTCCTTTAATTCTAGCTCTCTAGTGCAGAGGCAGAAGGACCTGTATGAGTTCCAAGTCAGACTAGTCTACGTAGTTCCAGGCCAGTCAGTGCTACAGGGTAAGACAGTCTCAAAAACAAAAAACTAATCTTGCTTGACTGCCTATAGCTTGATAGAGCCGGTCAGCACCTTTCCCTTCCTGGTCTAGTCAGATTGTAGAGCTACAACATGTGGGAGCCGGGCCATCGGGGACTCACTTTATGGATGCATGTGCACTGTTCATGACAACATGGAGGTTCTGCAAGGCCACATCGGTGTTCTGCTTCACCACGGTAAGGCTGGCACCCTGGCCTGACCGAAGGGCTTCATTTTCTCGCTTGAAGTTTGAGAGCTGTGCCTAGAAAGAAGGGTGAAGAGTTAGTGCTACCAGGCAGTTCAGTCATGCCTCTGCATCAGTCATGCCTCTGCATCACAGCAGGTGCAGGTCTGGTCAGGAGGATGAGCCTGGCCCTGGCCTACTCAAAACAGGTGCTTCTTGCCCTGTAGCCCAGAGTGGCATTAAATGTACGACTGTCCTTCTGCCTCAGCCTCCTGAATGCTCCCATTATAAGCAAACATCCCCTGTTTGGCTTACATTATTTTTTCCTCCCTGAACTCACAGCTATGACTTAACAAAGCACAGAAAGTTAAACCTTTCTTTTTACTTACCTGGAGTAAATTCATTTCCTGTTTCAGCTTCAAGACATGATTTTCTGCTTTTATAGCCCGTTTCTATGGCCCCCAAAAAATAAACACAATGCATATCAATGCTGTGTTAATACAGGACACGTATCTCAACAGACAGCAGTGAGCTATAACCTACCTCCCTGATTCCTCTGCCCATGGATGTCCACCCCTTGGGCCCTGGGCTCTGCCTCTGCTCACCAGCATCAAGGACCAACCACCCCAAGAGAGAACCTGTTCATAGTATCAGGGTATGCTGGCCTACCACAATACACACACTTAGCATGGTGACAGCTGCCTGCTGACCTCAGGGTCCAGTTGTGGACTCTGGCAACAGTAACAAGTTCTCTTTTGCAGCAGCTTCCTGTCCCCTGCCCACCCCCGAGCAGAGCCCCTCCGTACGGTCATCAGTTCGAGGTTCTGTTCGACTTGCTGGACTACCGACTCGAGGTCATGGAAGTCACTCTCCTCCTTGATCATCTTCGCCTCCAGCTTCCGTTCAAGCGTCCTCACCCTCAGTAAAGGAAAAACTGCGGTGAGTCCTCCAGGCCACTGTCAAGAATGCTTCCAACGGCACTTTAGCCTTAACTGGTGCAACCCCTAGAGCCCAAGGATGGAGCAGCTGCATCAGGCAGCCACAGGATGGCAATGACCTCTGGCCAGAATAGCTTCGTGCTCCCAGTGGAAGGCCCAGATACCATTTTCTCAAGCTCTGCCAACCAAGACAAAATTCAGCTGACTGTGTCTTAAAAAGACTAAAACAGAACAGGAAAATGTGTTTGCTGCTTTAGGTTTAAGGATGACAAGCAGCTAGACACCTCATCCCTTGGAACCAAGTTCCCCAAATGGTAGAGGAAGTTTTTAAGGTGATGTGTAACTACAAGTTTACATACATTTCTGTTTGAGTTTCAGAGAAGCTCTGAACCTCATTTAGCTTTCTTCTGAGCTTAGAGTTTTCATCTTTCAGCTGTAGAGAAAAAAAAAAAAAAATCCTCATTAGACACCCAGTATGTCTCCCTTATAAGCAGAACATACTTCTGTTCTGGAGTATTTCCTTTTGCCGGTCTAGAGGTGGAACCTTATGATTCGAGGCAGGGCTGGAGGTGTGAAGACACATCCCGTTTGTCCATGAAACGTCTTTTTGAGGGAGCATCTCCCGTAGCCTAGTTTGCCCTCTACTTGTTCCTATGTAGCCAAGAATGGCCTTGAACTCTTGTTCCTGCCTTCACCTCTAAGTGCTGGGATGACAGTTGTGCAGTTCCATGCCCAGCTCTGGAACATAAACACTCCAGGTCAAATGGAACACCCTCAAGCCCTTAACAGAGAAGATGGCTTGTTGGCAATACACTTCAATGTTTCTAGGTGACTGGGGTTTTAAGGTCTTTCTTCATGCGGGGCATTCAGCAGGATGACTCTTAGCCAACACTTCCAATAGACCACTTATTCATGCTAGCTCACGCTTGCCTGCCTGAGAGCTCACCACAGTGCTTCTTAGCCTGCTATACTAATTGCACAGCCAAAACCAACCCGGGGGAGAGCTCTCCATAGAAAAATTCATTTTTCTTTCTTATTTTTCAGCATTCAGGATCTAACCCAAGACTTCCCAAGGACTAGGAAAAAACTCCCACTGAGCTATCTATATCTCTAGGCCCCTCTTCAGGGCAATTCTACAGCAAGCTACTATATGACTGACTGTCTTGTCCGCGGCATTGAGCACCCAGGAGGTAGAGGAGTGCAGCTCTTCTCTATAGCACTGCTCAGCTGGGCTGGGCGCCATACTGCCCCCTCACTTACTGCTTCGTAACTTATCTGCAGCGTCCGCAGGTGTCTGTCCCCTAGGGATTCTTCATGAGCTGCAAAGTCTGCATTTGGACTCCCAGTGGGAGACGCTGGAGAGATCCTGGAGTCAGTGTCACTCAGCGTCCATGCGGGCAAAGACTCGGGACCTGCCAGCTCTGATGCGTTGGAAAAAAAGGAAAGGTAGGTGCCACAGGGTGATGAATTCTGTGTAGCTCTAGAGGAATGAGTCTGCTCCACGGCAGATGGCAGGTAGGCTCTATTCCACCCATCTTCTTCATCCTCCTCTAAGTTGCTGGCTCTTGTTGGGTCTTCAAAAAATGGCTGCTGATATTCCAGGCCATATCCCATGGGCTGGGAGGCGGGGGGGCTGTGGTCCAGTCCCAGTGGGTGCCTTGAGGCTTCCTAAAAACAGCGGAGAGAAACACTGCAGACACACCGGAAGCCAGCCTTCTGGTCTCAGCCTTCTCTGTGCTCCCACAAAGAAGGCCCATCTCATCTACCAAGCAGCTGTTCCATCCACCCACAGTCTCTCTCCATCAGCAGCCACAGCTGTCCTGCTTGGCTCCCCACATTCAAATGTCTGTCTCCAAAGCTGTAAGGCACAAGAGATGTCCTTTAAGGCAACCACTGGCAGCTTCCCAAATGTACCTTCGGGTAAATCCGACTGGTGGTTGTGTCTTCTTTTGACAGGCTGAGGTTCTTGGTTTTCAAAAACTCTTTGAAGGAGAATGGATTGGCTTCCTCAAGGTCTTCAAGTTTGTCACCTGAAATAACAAACACCACAAAGACTGTGAAAGGGCCCAACATCCTGTGTTACCATCACATTTCAACTGTGACTCAAAGAACACTACAGAACAGGAAAGCTGCCCAAAGAGGTTGGAGAATAGGCCCACTTTGACAGGCTCTCACCCTTTGGCCTCCCTGAGACAACCCTTGCCACCTTAAAACAAACAAAAAATGCTGTGCCAAAGGTCAAGTCCAGGGTTCTACCTCTGAGTCATATGCCCAGTTCCCCAGTAAAGCCTGTAGACTGCTGAGGCTGACTTCACTCCACACACTCAGTGTGGGCTGAAGGGTACTCCTGTAGGGGACTCAAAGCTCCTGAGACGCCATAGTGCCAGGAACTGCTCTATGCCATCCCTTCCTCGGGCCTTTTCTCCCAGGACCCTAGGTGACCAGCTTCTCCTTCCACACCTACTACGCTCAGTTGCTTGTGTGGGTCTCATAACATAACACCCACATCTTATGTCGGTGTCAGCCTGAGTAAGTGGCCTTCTGTGTGGCTTGTCTCCTGCTGCCGCTCCACCTCCCAGGCACTTCTGACATCTTAAACTATTTTGCCCTCACACATCCATCTCCACTGCTCTTTTGGGCACCCCTTAAACTCTGTCATCCTGAAAGCCCATGGAGACCACTGCCTGGCACCGAGTCTGAAGAAGAGGAAAAGATGAATCACTGAGCTACCACTCTACCTCCAAAGCGCGTCTCATGGGCTCCCGACGGACCTTGTTTAGTACATTTCCCCTTTCCATAGCCAAAATCTGCAAAAAGACATTGTCAGCTCACCGTGATCACAGCAAGCCTCATGACTGCAGCCGTTTGTCCAGGGAGGTGAAGACCGCAGACGCCTGACTCCCACTGACAGGCTCTGGTCTGGGACTAGAAGGCTGTCTCCTGAGGCTGGACGCAGTGAACTACACACTCCTGCGCGCTCTAGGAGCAGCTGCAGGTGGAACGCAGACCCACCAGGTCCAGCCCCTGGCCTCTCCCAATCCGGTGGGCTGAAGTGGTCTCCGAGCTCCACCGGGGACTGACCTCCCTGCCTTGGGGCGGGCGGGCGGGCGGGCTGTGGGGAGGGCTCCCCGCGCTGCCCAGCTCCGCACTGTGGCCGGCGCCCGGACTCTCACCTGTGTCTCCTACCGAAGCCAGCACCGGGCTGGGCACATAGCACATAAACGTCGGCCGAAAGCCGAAGAGGTGGGGGTGCAGGTCCCCGCCATGGGGGCGCTCACAGTCTAGCTGGGGGAGACAAGACCGGCGCTCATAGAACGCAGGAGCTGTAAGCGACAACGAGAGCGGCTTCACCGCGGGCCGCCGTCGCCCGCGTCCCCCGGTCCTGCCCCGGCCGCGCGCCGCTCACCGTCGGGAACCACGAGGCTCCGCGTCCGCGATAGTGGGGGCGCGCCCTGCCGCCGCGCATAGCCCGACATCGCCGCGCCCTAACCCGGCCGCGCCCCCATGGCACACAACGCCGCCGCCAGCCCCTGCCTTATCCGGCGCGGCCGGCCGGAAGCCAGCGCCGAACGCCGCGGGGCGGGGTCGGAAGCGGAAGTGACCGCAGAAGCGCGGCGGCGCGATGGCGACGGCAGTGTGGGCGGCTGCGCGGCTGCTTCGGGGCTCTGCGGCGCTCTGCGCGCGGCCCAGGTGAGCTGAGGCTCGTCTCGATGCGAGGAAGGGCGGACTGGGGCGGAGTTGGTACCGGGGTAGGGGGTGGGGGTGGTTGGGGGCGGGGGGACTGGACGAGGAGAATGGGCCCTGGAGCACAGCACAGGCGCCTTGGGCCCGGAGAACGAGCCGGGGACTGGAACCTGGTTGGAGGGGTCGTCAGAGTCACTCGGCTGGAGAGCCTTCCAGACCAAGGCGAAGCTCTGAGGGGCCGGGCTAGCCCAGGCCCATGTGCACAGGAACTGGTTTCTCACACAGCCTGCTGTTCAGAGTGGGCAATGAAGACCAAAAGACCGGGGCTGGAGAGATGGCTCAGCAGTTAAGCCTACTGATTGCTTCCCCTGGGTTTGGTTACCAGCATCCACATGGTGGCTCACAACCATCCGTAACTCCACTTCCAGGGGATCCGAAACCTTCTTCTGACCTCCATGGACACCAGGCGTGCCTATGATGGACATCCATCCGTGCAGGCAGACACTCAAACACATAAAATAAAAATGAATAGCTATTTTTGGTTGCTCTGCCGTAGGTTTGGATCTCCTGCACACAGACGGTTCAGCAGTGGCGCCACCTACCCCAACATCCCCCTCTCTTCTCCCTTACCTGGAGTGCCCAAGCCTATTTTTGCTACAGTTGATGGACAGGAAAAGTTTGAAACCAAAGTTACCACTCTGGACAATGGGCTTCGTGTGGCATCTCAAAATAAGTTTGGACAATTCTGTACCGTGGGAAGTAAGTTCTACTGGCCGTGGTTTTGAAAACTTTCTGTTGATTAAATGTTTTGAATATCTGGCTTAACTTGTCAATTTTTTTTTTATTACCCAGTTCTTATTAATTCAGGATCACGGTATGAAGCGAAATATCTGAGTGGAATTGCTCATTTTTTGGAAAAATTGGCATTTTCGGTCAGTGTCTAATTTGTAATTTTTTTAAGTTTTCAGTTTTTTAAGAACTTGTATTAATGATTTGGATAGGAAGTTGGTGCTCACAAAAGACTTAGTACATAATTTTGTGTGTTTGAAAGCAAACGTAAACTTAGTCTTTTTTGTATTTTTGGGTTACTTACTTAAGCTTTATTATTTTTATAGTCTACTGCTCGATTTGACAGCAAAGATGAAATTCTGCTTACGCTGGAAAAACACGGTGGTATCTGTGACTGTCAGACCTCAAGGTATTTTGTGTTCGTGTGTAAATGTCCTAATCTTTGGTCAGAGCCTCTTGGAGTCTCTCTGAAAACTAACGGCGAGTGTGATGCCGTGCTGGGGACAGAAAGCATAGTTTCTTCTCTCACATCCTTTGACCTTCCAATTGACCTGGCCTTTGTCTGTGAGAATGCTAAGCTAAACAAGCAGGTCACTGACAGCTGTCTAAAGCTGGGCATGGTTCCATGTGAAACAAGTCTTCATTTTGAACAGCTGGTTATTTGTTTAGGCCTAGGAATCCTGGGGTAAGACTTCCTCTGTGAAGAGAGGAGAGCCTGCTTCATCTGGTTCCACAGTGTCTTACGGCAAGCTTCACTGTAGGCAGTTGTGGCTCCTGTGAGGCCTTCACACCCAAGGAAGAGGCAGTGGTGGAGTCTTTGCTAGCATGCAGAGCGTTGGTCCCTGAGTTGTTATCTAGTGTAAACCTAGCACCTGCTGTTGTGGCTTATTTCCTTCCAGAGACACCACCATGTATGCTGTGTCTGCTGACAGCAAAGGCTTGGACACTGTGGTGAGCCTGCTGGCTGATGTGGTTCTGCACCCCCGCCTGACAGGTGTGGCTCTGTGGCTGGGTGGTCAGGAGGAGCGTTGGAAAGGGTATAACTTTGTGTGGGGAGGCACTGTTAGAGCTGGGCATTCGTGTGCCAGTCATTGGAGAGTGCCAGTGCTCAAGCCCTTAGTATTGTACACAATGCTTCATACTTTCAAATATCTGAAAGAAACCTTAACAAAGGGTTTACTAAAATTCTGTTCAGAAATGTCCCTCATCCTGTGTGTAAACATGAATGCCATGCCTACAGAGGTTTCTCTTGCATGGTCTCCTTTATTCCTTAAACCTTGCAATGGCAGGACTTGGATCCTGTTAGGAGGATCCAGGAGGGAACAGCTGCTGGGCTCTGCGAGCTGCTCTTTGCTCAGTTTCACAGCGGCCTGGCCGAATGTCTCCAGCTGAGGAATGGAGCCCTGACTCAGGTGGTTTCTGTTTCCTAAATGTCACCACATCCACCTTGTGTCCTCACAGGTGTGTTTTAGAACAGACAGCAGGGGAGGCAGCTGAGCTTGGAGCGGGTCCAAAGGTCTGCAGAACAGAACAAGACAAGAGGCCCCGGTCCCTAATTTTCATCTGGCATCCTCCCTTGCAGGTGCTCCAGGGCTTTCCCTAGGAGGTGACTATAGCACCTGGCCAGGCTCAGCTGCTCAGGGTTAGTGCTGTCTTCTTCCGTGCTGGTTCAGACCAAACCCTTGTCTGGACTCTTGCAGATGAAGAAATTGAGATGACAAGGATGGCTGTGCAGTTTGAACTAGAGGACCTGAACATGAGGCCTGACCCAGAGCCACTGCTCACCGAGATGATTCATGAAGTAAAAGAGGAGGCCACATGTGCCTCTCCCTGCTGTTGGCCTTTTGGGTGGTTAGGTTTACAGCTTTTTTTTTTTTTTTTTTTTTTTTTTTTTTGATAGTTGCTGTTTGGTTTTGGTTTGGTCTTGAATTTATAATCTCCCTGCCTCAGCTTCCTGAGTGCTAAGATTGTAGGCATGTGTGTCACCTTTCATAGCTGTAGTCTTCAAGCCTGCCATGTCTGCAGTGGTAGCTGTTCTCACTTAGGGTATCACAGCCTTTACCATCCCATCTGTGTGGCTCTTACATGTGTTTTCAAATTTTCTCTCTGAGGTAAAATTTGCTGCTTCTAGAGACACGTGTAGACATGGAGCCAAGCTGGAGATCAGGCCCCGTTTTTTGTTGCTGTAGCTATAGGCCATGTTGGGGCCTGATGTTTTTCTCACTTGGGTTTGTTCTCCTTCTGCCTGCCTCAGGCTGCTTTTAGGGAGAACACAGTGGGCCTGCATCGGTTTTGCCCTGTAGAAAACATAGCAAAGATTGATCGAGAAGTGCTGCATTCCTACCTGAAGAACTATTACACCCCTGACCGCATGGTGCTGGCTGGAGTGGGCGTGGAGCACGAGCACCTGGTGGAATGTGCCAGAAAGTACCTCCTGGGAGTTCAGCCTGCCTGGGGAGCTACTGGAACTGTGGACGTTGACAGATCAGTGGCACAGTACACTGGGGGAATCGTCAAGGTAACTTGGCAGGAAAACTCTCAGGACTTGTGCCATGTATCGCTGGGTATGTGCTTTGATGAATGTGTTTATGCTTTTCCTATTGTACAATCCAGCACTGTGACAGTATTAACACATCCCATGTTCAAAGCAAGAGGTGACAGGGCTGAGGCCACCTGGTGTCTGGTTGAGTGTGGCTGTTTTTGCAGGAAGTTTGCTGGCCTTATTAACGTGTGTCTGGTTGTTTACAGGTGGAGAGAGACATGTCAAATGTCAGCCTTGGCCCAACCCCAATTCCAGAGCTCACACACATCATGGTGGGACTGGAAAGTTGTTCTTTCCTGGTGAGTCCATGTATAGGTTGGGATGCGCCAGTGGGATCAAGCAACTGTGGCAGACTGGCACTGACTGGTATGTCTGTGCATTCCATAGGAGGAGGACTTCATCCCCTTCGCTGTGCTGAATATGATGATGGGAGGAGGGGGCTCCTTCTCAGCGGGAGGGCCTGGCAAAGGCATGTTCTCCAGACTCTACCTCAACGTGCTCAATCGGTGGGTACTAGGCTGCTGAGAGCATGGACTGTGCTGACACCTTCCAGCTATCCTGTCACCTTCACTGGACACCATATGTCCCTTCACAGGCACCACTGGATGTATAATGCAACCTCCTACCACCACAGCTATGAAGATACAGGCCTCCTGTGCATTCATGCCAGCGCAGACCCAAGACAAGTGAGGATAGCATTCTGTCTAGCCACTCCAGTGTACACTCTTCAGTAGTCCCGGAGTTCTGGGTTGGGGAGCAGGGGTATACTTGAGGGGTCAGCTGGCCAGGGCTTCAGCTCACACCCTCATCTCACGTTCTTTTGTAGGTTCGAGAGATGGTAGAAATCATCACAAAGGAGTTTATCTTGATGGGCAGAACAGTGGATTTGGTAAGGCCTGCAGCATCCCTTGTGCCCTCATCCAGCTGAAGGAGCCACAGGCTGAGCTGCTCACTGGAGCCTCCCTAGTGCTTCACCATGGGCAATGTCCCTCTCTAAGTTGTTCCTACAGAGTGACCTTAAGCTAAAGCATCATTGTATAAGACAAACAGTAATGCAGGCTTTTTCTAGGCCTTTCTTGGCTCCATTTTATGTTGGAACCCAAGTTTTTGTTGACTTATTTATTTATTTATTCATTCATTCATTTATTTTTGAGATGAGGTTTCTATGTGTACAGCTGGCTGTCCTGGAACTTGCGCTGTAGACCAGGCTGGCCTTGAACTCAGAGCCACCTGATCGGCCCCTGCCTGGCTGTCTTTTGGTTAATATTCAGAAGTTTTGTTACTTCCTGGGCCAACTTATAAAAGCAAGGTGATTTGCTTGAGCGTGCATTTTGTCTTTCTGCATAATGCAAGTTTTTTCTCAGTGTTCAAATACCACATACTGTCTTAAGAAGAAAAGGCAACATTATTGAAGAAATTAAACTATGCTTAAAAATGAAAACCACTGCAGAGCAAAGTAATTAATGCATATGCACACCTGTGATCTCAGCTCTCGGGAAGTAGAGGTAGAAGGTGATGAGTTCAAGGCCCGCCTAAATTAATGTATAATAAGACTGTCTCAAACCAAGGTCTGGGAGTATGGCTCAGTGTTAAAGAGCTAACCAGTACAGCCAAAATTAATGCTCTGTATTTTCACTAATATCTTGATAAAATGCTTTCCACTAAGGTCAGATCTATCGAGATAAATATACAATGTTAAATATTTGCCTGAAATTGCATAAGTCATAAATAACTTGTGTTAAGACAAACACTCATAAGATAGCCAGGCTGGCCTCAAACGTGCATTCCTCTTGCCCCCTGCCTCCTGAATGCTTGACTTGTAGGCAAGTGCCTACACACCCAGCTTGGTCTGTCCCCTTGTGGTCCTGATTCTTCAGTGCCAAATTTGAAGTTCACGTCTGGCCAGAGGCTCAACTGTGTATTCTGCTGCCTCCTTAGTTGCACCAGGTGACAGTGGCCTGGGTCCTGTGTTTAGGATTCTGAGCACCAGAATCTTTGCTTCATCAACAACCTCTGATTTCCTGTTTAACCAGATATGGCTTCCTGATGCATGTTGCTCTCCTGTGATTCGGACAAGCTGCAAAGATTGGATATATGTCCTGGGTGTGATGAAGGCTTTTCTAGTTTAGTTCCTCCCATGCTTGGAGTGTGCCAGACTGTTGGGCACATGGAGACGTTTTTACTAGGACATATTTGGGTCAGCCCCTTGCCTGCTTGAGCCAGCTGTAGATTTGACTGGTGGTGTTTGGTCCTCAGGTGGAGCTAGAGCGGGCTAAGACACAGCTGATGTCCATGCTCATGATGAACCTGGAGTCCAGGCCTGTGATCTTTGAGGATGTGGGGAGGCAGGTGCTGGCTACACATTCAAGAAAGCTGCCCCATGAGCTATGCACACTCATTCGTGAGTATGCCCAGACGCCTGGCTTGGGCTCAGTTGAGACTGTGCCCTGATGCTGACAGATAGCTTTCCTGTTGTCTGCCACACCACAAGCCCAAGGTTCCCCAAAGTCCTTTCCCAGCTCCTTCCTGTACTAATTAGGCTCTTCAGCCTTGGGAAGGAGGAGGCAGTAGTGGGTAGAACAGTGTCACTAGGCTGGAATAAGGTAGCTTGTTACAGGCTCTGTCCTGGAATTGGGTGTGAAGCTTGGAACAGAACTGTAGGTGGGGGCACCTGTCCTCTGAAGACAACTCAGTCCACCTGCTTGGGCTTGGGAATCCTGGTGGTCTGGGACAGGTGACAGTCCTGCCTTCATGAGAGGCCTCATCTTCTTTAGAAAGTGCTGACCTCCTTGGGTTCTAGGGGATGGATTTCTGGGATCCCTTCTGTATGTGTGTCTGTGTGTCTGTCTGTTTGCCAAAAAGGACATGCAGCACTGGGGAAAGGAGTCTAGATTTTTTTCTTCAGACTGGAAAATAAAGCGAACTTACGACAACCTGAGCCTCCTGATGGGTGGCTCTGCCCTCCAGTGTTGGGTTGTTTTTAAGTCTCATAGACAGACGCACAGCTCAGACTGGCCTTAAACTCTAGACCTTCCTGTTTAGCTCTGAGTGTGCATTATCCTGCCTGGCTGCCCTAGTGTGTTTGAAATTATTTGCTGCTGCTACTGCTGTTGTTTAGGGGATTTGAGACAGGGTCTCCTGTAGCCCTGGCTGGTGTTGATCCTGAACCTCCTGCTTCTACCTCCCCAGTACTGGAAGTGCCAGGAGTACAGGCACACACCACTCATCCTGAAAATAATTCTAAGCCATTGTAGTTTCCCACCTAGTGGAAACTTACCTTGCCCTACCTTGGTCAGTCCCTCAGCAGCCCACACCCTCGACCCCCAGTGGTAGGGATGGTGTAGATCAGGGCTCCTCAGTCTGAGTGCACACAGTTTGAGATGGAGAGGGAAACTCTGCTCTTGCCCTCACTGCCTCTTAATCTTTGCTGTAGGCAATGTGAAGTCAGAAGATATCAAGAGGGTTGCTTCCAAGATGCTCCGTGGCAAGCCTGCTGTAGCCGCCCTGGGTGATCTGACTGACCTACCCACCTATGAGCACATCCAGGCAGCACTGTCCAGCAGAGATGGGCGCCTGCCCAGAACATACCGGCTGTTCCGGTAGAGTCCCTCCAGGGCAGGCTGCAGAGTGCTTCTGTGCATGTTACTGTTGGTGTGGACACTGCATAAGGGTAGCTAGCTCTGTGAACAGTGCCAACAGTGAAACTCTTGAAAACTTGAATGAAAGTTACTGTTGCCACTGCACCTTTGTGTCTCAAAACACAGGTGGCTTGTTCTTCATCTAACAAGTGTTGTTATTGTCTGCCAAAGCAGGTGCTGTCTGGCCAGTAGACATTCTGGAGCAAGGAAGGCTGGGAAGTCTCAGGGCTCTAGGGAGACAAAGCACACAGGGCCTCTCCACTGTTAGGATCACAGACATGGATTGTTGTCCTCATTCTTTTCCCTTCAAATAGGATCTCACAGTATAGCCCTGACTGGCTTGATACTCCCTATGAGACACACTCGTCTCAAACCCACAGAGACCCTCCTGCTTCTGCCTCCCAAGTGCTTGGATTATAGGCAAGTGCCACTACACCTGACCTCATTTCTAAAGCTTAAGTTTTTTAACAAGCCTGAAGGTATTTTACAGTCTTAATCCCTTTGTTTTTTGAGATGGTCTACTTAGCCCTGGCTGGCCTGTAACTCAATATAGAGAGAAGGCTGACCTCACAGTGATCTCCTTGCCTTGGCTTCAATTACTGGTCTTCCAAGTAAGAGTCACCAAGCCAGTTGTATCTCACAATTATTTACAAGGTCCAGTTTTTAACTTCCCACTTTAAATGCTTAACTTTCCAACTGAAATGCCCTCTAAATGTAAATTGTTATTGTTGCGCTTTGTCCCTTACCCCAAGAATATGATCTTGATTTCAGGCCAAACTAGGAAATTCGAGGATTCCCTCAGTCTTCTCTAAGGTGCCAGAGAATGTCCACAAAGAAGCACCAAACTGCTGGGTGGCAGTGGTGGTGCACGCCTTTAATCCCAGCACTTAGGAGGCAGAAGCAGGTGGCTCTCCGAGTTTGAGGCCAGTCTGGTCTATAGAAAGAGTTTCAAGACAGCCAGGGCTACAGAGAAAACTGGAACGGCCACATCAAACCTCACTCAAGCCAGGAATAGGTTAGGCCCAGGGTTGCCTGTCTGGGAGGGAAAAAGCTTCTTTACTATGAGTCTTGGTGGAGTTTGCGGTTCACTGGTTTGACATTCGACATTCTGGCACTTTCTACATTTGACTGGTTTATTGAAGCAGGTGACTTGGCTTTGCTGACACCCATATTGTAGAAGCTGATGCTGTTGAGTTTCATCTCAGTTGTTGGCTTATTTTACTACGGTTTGCTGGAGCTCCAAGTCATCACTTTTTCCACCTGTTGCTGCTTCTGGCTGTAAGCAAGGACAACACCTAGCAGAAGGACCTAGGATGGGACTGAGTAGCAGGTGACAGCTGAGACCAAATTTGGTGCTTTTGACTTCTATGCCCTTTTAAAACCCTGGGGTGTCCTGAGGCCTCAAGATGCATGCAGACTGCTTCTTCCAAGGTTTAGTCTTTGTCCAGAAAGAGTTTACAATTGAATATATCCTTATTTATTTAAAAATATAAATATGGAAAAATAAATAGAAGACTAGAGTGGATGCCCCTAGGTGTCTGTACATTCAAGGCTATGTCTCTGAAGGGAGGGGTAAGATTGAGAGTAATGAAGAGTCCTAAGCTTTCTTCAAGGAGTGAAACCCAGCAAGGTGCTGCCTGGCAACACAATTTCTAATGCCCTTCTGGGACTCGCAGCACAAAAGCAAATGGTCTGAAGCTCCTAAAAACTGAGTTTAATACAGCTGCGCTGGGCCTGTAGAGAGACGCTTCCTACTCAACTAGGGGCTGGGAACCTGGGACCAGGATGTAGAACCTCAGAGCCTGTCAAAATGACTGTAGGAATATTCCAGAATTCTAGTCTGGCAGGTTTTAGGCATTGAGCATCTAAGATTCCAGAGGTTGCCTGACCCTTCCCTGAAGGAAAGGAGCTATAAAGAGGATACACATCTAGAACCTGGGCTTGAGCATGAGAACAGGAATAAAGGTTGAGACTAGTGTTGAGGGGAAAGAAGTCAGGATTGCTCCTGTAGGGTGAAACCTGCTTGGTGTCCACATGCCCCACTCAGCAAATCCCTGCCATGTGCCAGTGGGAACATGAGATAAATGAGGCTTGCCCTGGCCACAGCCCACTGCTGTCCTGAGGGGTGGGTCTGTGGTGAGAGCAGGGGAGCCCCTACCTATGGTTTATTAGAACCCCAGCATTACAAGAGCATCAGAGAACAAGCCCATCTCTTTGCAGTGACCTTGGTCCCCCAGCTGCAGTGGTCAGTCCTGGTCTGAAAACTTCAAGACACGGTGCAGACGGCACTGGAGCTCTGAGTCTTCAGTGCTTCTTGTCTTTGAATCTCTTTTGAAATTCGTCTTTTAATTCCTATCAAGTATAGTTCTCGGTCAAACTTGCCGGCAGCTAATGGGATGCTGTGGAGGAAAGACCTCAAGTTCACTCAGCTGCACACCCGCAGTGTCCCATAGGAAATGGGCCACTGTCCAGAGGTTAGGGTTCATCCCATCTAGGCTGCTCTATCCCCAACCACAACCCTGGGTGTGGAAGTGCCAAAAGAAGGTGACGCTAATGCATCCTTGGACCTATGCTCCAGGAGCTTGCTCAACCCTAGGGAACCAGATCACAGAACAAGCCATTTCTTCATGCACCATAAAGGTTAGTAACCTGGTGATCCTAGAGATACCCTGAGAACTGCTCGGACCTAGGCTCAGATGAAAGCTAATTCATAATAACTAGGGGCTACATGAGACATTGGTATGCTCCACATCTAAGCCTGTTATCCATCACCAAAACAGCCACCCCATCCAGAACGGGCAGGAGCCCCCCAAAGCTTCTGTCAGCTTTGAGGGGTGAGCAGAGGCTTACTTGTCTCGTCCTGGCCTCACTTTCACCCGGAACAAGCCATACACAGGACGGTGGTCCGAAGTCTTGATCCCAGGGCAAGAGGAATACTTCATGGGACAGATGTCACCCTTGTGACGGCTTTTGTATAGGACACGGTCCTTCAGAAGAGATGGTGAAGCAGAGATTGTATGTCATTCTGCTATAGGTATTCTCTGCAGCACAGTGTAGCCTGCAACTCTGGCCTAGCTATTTCAGTTAGGGGGAGCCCTCCCCACTGAACAGTAAGATTGTTTGGCATTTAAAGTTCTATGTGGATGCCATCTGTTCCCTTCCAGCCCTCTGAGAAAAAGGAGCTGCCTTGCTTTCATATCATGCATGTTCCAGGGTTCCCCAGGTACCACTGTATACCAAAGAGTCAAGGTAGGGTGGAAAAGCCAGGTGAGAGTGCAGGTGTTTCCTGCTTGCTCTCAACTAGTGCCAGGGAGATGGACTCGGGAGCACTATCCTCCACCCCCAACAGGCTGTGAGCATGCAGCCACTGGCCTCAGTTTTAGGCTGGCTAACCTAGCTGGCTGCTGTGTGCTGAGTGTCAGTTCTACATGGACATGAGGTGTGGTCAGCAGGAGTCCTGAGGCCAGGCTGAAGTTCCATACTCACCGTGTAGGAGGGTGTCCTTTGCTTGGAGGTGCTGTCGTAGGTGTCCTTCCCAATGTCAAACTTGTAGGATGGGAGAAAGTGAATTTCTGCCTCCTCAAAGCCCCTGAAGATGGACCCTGCAACACAGGAGAGTTCAGGGAGGGCCGGCCATGCCTGAGGTGCTGCTCCCCAGGCCACTCACCTTTCTTCATCTCCTGGGTGAGCTGGTCATGTTGCAGGAGTGCCAGCACATCCACCTCCGGGTCCTGCTTCAGGAAGGCCTCCACAGCCACTCGTCCACCACTCAGGCGGAAGTTGAAGTCCCCAAACCAGAAGACCTCATCAAACCGGGTAGTGACATCCCCTGGGCACATGTGGGAGAATACATTGGTGCTGGGCTCCCCTTACCCGCTGCGATCTGCTGGCAAATGGATGGGCTCTAGGCCGAGTGACAGGGCCTCCTTTATTTGGGTCCCCTTCCCGACAGAATCACAACTGGGTAGCAAGCTCCCCCTGGAGGCGAGTAATAGGAGCAGCCAAGGTCAACAACTGCAGAGGTCTGGGAAGCTGTGTGTGCAGTCTAGGTGCAAAGGATGCTTTGGTGCACACAGCAGGGTAGCCATCAGCTTTTCACAGCTCAGTGAGGGCCAGGAAGTGGTCAGCACAGAGGACTTGTGGACAAACAATAATAGCCCTGGACAAGCCACTGGACCTTGTGAGCTCCCATCTGCCCTGCTGCAAACCCAATGGCTATTTCAGTTATGAGGACTCCATGATTCTCTTAAGTCCTCCAGTGGTTTCTGCTAAGCTGCCAGGACACAAGGGACAGAAACAGTCATGTTGCTGGAGTGTCTTGTGCAGCTGTAATCCTCACCTGCACTAGAGCGGTAGGGGTTTGTGTCTGGCACATTCCGGGGCAGGGCTAGGGCTTGGATGGTTCTGCTGTAGTCCAGTAGCCGCTCAGCTACCTTCCCATCTCCAGCTATGGGACAAAACCAGACACTTGAGCTGCCCCATACCATGACCGTCCCCAAAATACTACCCAGTTGTCTGCTGCAGGGCTGTCTTAGGACTGAGGTTGACAACAGTGAATGTTCTGAGTATCAGACTCTGTCGAGGGAGAACCAACCATTACTAGCCCAGAGCAACTGCCACCCCACCTGGACAGACTCACAAGTCAATATCAGGACTGGCTTGCAGACACTTACAGGTGAAGTGAGATGTGATGAAGAGGAAAGAGGTGCCAAAAAAGGTAAAGCTGACACCCAGGGCCCCCTTGGTCTTGATCTGAGACACGATGCGTGTAGTTACTGTGGAGTGCTCGACCTCTGCAGGGAAAAGAACGGGTTCAGGGCCCGCACGGACACAGCTGCACTTAGGTGTGCTTGTGTGTGTCCTCAGACATGGGAATCGCAAAGGCTGGATACGAATCACAAAGTGCACATTTGCCTGAGAGGGGACCCATATGTGGACAGGGTCCACCTGTTAGTAAAGCCTGTATATGGAGACACCTAGAGCCCTTGCAAGGGCCAGCAAGATCTAAGCCTGAAGACAAGACTAGAGTTGATTCTAGAACCCATATGGAGAACAGACTCTTGCAGGTTGTCCTCTGACCTCCACATGTACTCTGTGGTACAGGCACATATGAGAGGAAAAGGGGGGGGGGAGAAAAAGTAGGACAGAGATAGAGAGAGGAGGCGGTGGGGAAGAAGCCCCATGGTATCGCCTACCTGAGCAGAACCAGATGAGGTCCCTACGGATAAACAGGGACATGTACAGAACCCCATGTGCTGCTGATGACAGTAGTACATACTGAGGGCCCAGTGTCTCTTGCAGGCGTGTCTCCCACTCTCGCCTGTGGGGAGAAGGCAGGTTAGATGGGGTCTTTCAGCTCCACCCTCCCCCATATGCTATCCAAGGAACTGCTGGAAGCATTCCTAGGGGACCCCACAACTGTGCCTCATCTTGTACTGAGAATGACCAGGCTAATGGCATTTTCATGCACCATGAGACCCTGAGTCGGCTTCAGGCCCAAGACCTCAATCTAAGGAAATGTGCAGATCTCCAATCGCACCTAGGCCCATGTGAGTTATCAGAGCTCTATGGGCTGGCAAGGGTGGGCCCCATCTCTGACGGGCTCCCTTCCCCAGAGCATACATGGTCTGCTGTCCTCACATGGGCCAGGAAACCCCATAAACTACAGTGAGGAGCACATAGCTATGAAACCACTTTCCAGGGAAATCAGTCAGGGTGCCACAGGGCATAGACCAGAATAGAGGCAACCCAGAGCCTCTTAGCTGCCTCTGTGCTCCCTTGGACAACTGCTGACAAAACCTGAAACACTACTTTTATGCTCATTTTAGTGAGGCATGAAGATCCCTCATCTGGCCCACACTGTTTCAGTTCCATGAAGGCCTCAGGTCCCTCTTTTCAGTGCACTGTCCATACAGAACACTGGAGGCTCAAATCCATAGTGGAGGCTGAGTAGAGCCTCACCTGTCAGAGCAGCCCTCCTGAACTCCAATGACATACAGGTCCTGAGTGTAGTCAGCCTCAGTGGGGAGCAGAAACTCGTCCAGGCTCACTGGGAGCTCCTGCAGTGAAGACCACAAAACAGTCAAGACCACTGGGCTCCCTCAGGTCAGGGGCAGAGGTTCAAGAGCAAGGCCCTGCACAATCACCTGGAAGTGGTCCCAGAAATAGCTTCTTTTCAAAGAGAAGTGTGCACAGCTGTAGGTTTGGTCTTCCAGGGGACCTTGACATGTCAGATATTTCAGTTTCCCTCTTTGAGCACAATTGTTACTTGCTACTTCTCAGCCCGGTGGCCCTTCTTACCAGATACTTTAGTCTGTGCTGTTGCCTGGGAGGTATGACCATCCTCCCAGGTGCATGTCCAACCTTAATCCCTCAGGAAGACTCAGAGACAAAGGCAGAAGCCTATTTGCCTATTGTTATGTCTATGCTGTGACCAGTGAACTGTGTTGGGGCCTTTTGGGGTAGGACTCCAAGGACATGGAATCCAGCTGCCTCTGCCTTATGTGACCCCTCTTACCTTCTGGCCCTGCATGTTCCAGGTAGCCACGAAGAGAGCCATGTTTCGGTCTGGGAAGTACCTGGCCAGCTCGTCTGCTCCTAGCAGGGCCCCACTGGCCAGAAGACTTCCCTCCAGATAGCTCCTACAAAAAGAAAAGGTAAGTGAGCAGCCAGCTTCAGTGACACCAGAGTGACCCAGGAGCTCCTTCACTCAGGACAGGTACCTTTGGGGCCACTCTCTCCAAAGGTATCAGTCCTATAAGCCACAGGGCCTACAAGCCATGTGGGCAGAGGACAACCCTGACCATACCAGCTATTGGTGGTGCCCCTAGAGTTGGGATTTCCTTAGAGTGAAGTACCACCTTCACGTCAGCACAGATGACACCCATCTCCCCCTGAATTCAGTCTGTCTCCAGATCTCAATGGAATGAGGCCATACCTGTCAAGCTGAAATACAGTCCTAACAGTGTGATGAATCTCTGACCTACCCAGGACACATGTGCGCACCATGTGCTATAGGGGCTTCCCAACCAGCCTGTACAGAGATATTGAACATATGCAGCCCTGTGGGTGACTACGCCTCTGCCATAGCTATCACTCAGCTCCATCACCACAGAGGAAGATGAAAGCCCCAGAGAGAAATGATGGGCATGTGCCCAGAAAGCTGTGAGGACAAGGGCAATGGGACCTGAACCTCAGGGCTGGAGATACGGCTCAGCAATTAAGAGCACAGGCTATTTCCAGAGGACCTGGGTTCAATTCCTAGCACCCACGATAGCTCATAACTGTCTAGTTCCAGCTCCAGGTGGTTAGACACCCTCACACAGACACTCAAGCAGGCAAAACACCAATGCATGTGAAATATAAATAAATAAATCATTAAAAATATCCAAATCTTACATGATTTTTCATACACTGAGAGATATCAGATTTGTTTCTATTATTATCCAGGCCTTTAGGAATTGGAAGTCCTGGGGCTGGAGAGATGGCTCAGTAGTTGAAAACACTAGCTGCTCTTCTGGGACCCAAGTTTGGTTCCTCGTGCCCATATGGTGCCACAAAACACCCTTAACTCCAGTTTTTTTGTTTTGTTTTGGTTTTGGTTTTTTGAGACAGGGTTTCTCTGTGTAGCCCTGGCTGTCCTGGAACTCACTCTGTAGACCAGGCTGGCCTTGAACTCAGAAATCTGCCTGCCTCTGCCTCCCAAGTGCTGGGATTAAAGGCGTGGGCCACCACTGCCTGGCATAACTCCAGTTCTAGGAAATTATGCTTTATTTTTATTTCATGTGTATGAGTGAATGTATGTATGGGTATCACATGTGTACCTGGTGTCTCTGTGGGGTCTAGAAAAGGATGCTGGATCCCCTGGAACACTCACATATGCATAAGATGAATCTGAAGAAAGAAATATAAGTCCCTGTGAGCTTATTGCCTGGACATACAACCCACTGTCCCACTGGTTTCCTCTAAATGCTGTCTGTAAAGCCACTCCTCCAATGCCATTTCAGTGGAAGACTTTGGGCTCCCTGTTCTGTCCTCTCCTCATGCCACTGTCCTCTCCTCATGCACTCTTTCTCACAGGGCTCCTGCCTGGTTCGCTGCCTTGTTCACCACTTGCTGCTCAAGCCTTTATCTTTTCACTGCCCGAATGCCCTGGCTCTCCTCAGGGTTAAAGCAGCTGCAACTGACTGAGAGAAGCCTAAGCTCTCCATTTGGTCACCTTCCTTCCTGCATTTCTGTGTCTGCAGAAGCACTGCTTTGCCCCTTCCCAAGATCACAGGCTTGATTCAGCAAGACATTCTCTTCATCCCCACAGGCAGTGGCCTTGGGAGCCACCTGTCTTCCAAAATTCCAGGCACCCTGTCCTGTTTCTTCCAAGGTAATTTACCCCTAGTCTTCATGCCCACCCACCAACCAGTTCTACCTAAAGAGAATGTGCCACGGTGCAAAGCAGGGTCTGAAACACACTGAAGCTGCCCTGTGGTGACAGAAGAGAGCTGGGATATGGGGACAATACAGTGCAGACATCCTCCTCCCTCGTGGCTCCACACTCCTCCCATCAGCCATCACTCCCTACTCCACCTCCAAATAAAGCCCGCAGTGCCTGTGCTGAGGGTTCACTTTTCCCCCACTTACTATGCTACTGCCCTTTACTTGGGCTCAAGAAGGGACAGAGACACATAGCATCACTCCAACACCAGCTGAAAGGGACCTGAGTAGTTTTCATGTCTCTGGCCTAATTAAAAACAAAACAAAAACCAACCAAACAAACAAAAAACTGACTTATTTTATTTAACTTATTTTATTTATATGTTCTGCCTGACCCCCTAGAACTGGAGTTACGATTATGCCAACATGTGGTTGCCAGGAACCAAACCCAGGTCCTCTACAAGAACAGCCAGGGCTCTCAACTGCTGAGCCATCTCTCCAGCCACCCCTGACTCCTATTTCTGGTGATGTTAGAGGTGGAAGCCAGGACTTCATACATGCTAAGCCAGGCCCTCTACCACTGAGCTATGTCCTCTGTCCATCCGTCCTTCCGTCTCTGTCTGTCTGTCTGTCTCTCTTTCCAAGGTCTTGCTGTGTCCAAGCTGATCTTCAGCCTTCACCTGTAGATCTGCTCTGTCTCTTGGTAGCTGGTGAAGGTATTTTTCACAGTGCTTACCCTATCCTTCCTTACTGGTTCTGTCCAAACCTGTTAAGAATACACAAACAAAACCATGTTCCTCTGGGTATCAAATTCTAATCAAGTCTCTAAGAACAACAGCCAGCTGGAGCCTGAACGCTATGGGGCAGAACATCATAAAGGTGCAGTTCTATAAGCCTTCAGGAGGTAGACTGGGCAGCCATCGGGATGGACCTTCTTGACCTCACCTCCAAGCCAACGAGTGGAAGTTACTAATAAGCTGGTTAGGTCCACATGCTCACCTGGTAGAGCAAAGTCCCGAGTCACATCACTTAGGAAGGAACCGATAAGCACACGGTAGACACAGACTAGTCCTTCAGACACCAGCCCAAAGCCCCATGCCCTTCCTTGTAAGAAGCTACCTCTGCTTCCTCCAAACTAGGGAGTCAAACACTTTGTCCAGATGGCTACAGAACATGATTGGGCAGCAGCGGAGTAAAAGCTCATTCCTGTGCCCAGCCTTAGGGAACACAGCTTCTTCCCAACCCATTTAGGAGAAGGCACTCCAGATCTTCTGAGTAAAAGTGGCATGGAAGCCTTTAATCCCAGGAAGCAGATATCTGTGAGTTCCAGGCCAGCCTAGTCTACATAGCAAGTTCCAGGCTAGCCAAGGCTTTATAGTGAGACCTTGTCACAAGAAAGAAAAAAAGAAAAAAAAAAAATGGAGAGTTTGGCTAGTGAGATGATTTAGCCATCTCAGTATATGTTTGATTCCCCACATTGTACGAAAAAACCGACTCCCACACACTGACCTGATTTATACGTGTTCACTATGCATTCCCATAAGCATGTGCATGCACGCATGCATACATACACACATAAATACATGAAAATGTTTTTTTTTGTTTTTTTTTTGTTTTTTTGTTTTGTTTTGTTTTTTGGTTTTTTGAGACAAGGTTTCTCTGTGTAGTCCTGGCTGTCCTAGAACTCACTCTGTAGACCAGGCTGGCCTAGAACTCAGAAATCCACCTGCCTCTGCCTCCCAAGTGCTGGGATTAAAGGCGTGAGCCACCACTGCCCGGCGAAAATGTTTTTTCTTAAGTAGTAGGTCAACTACTGCAACCTGGTGGCCTCTGAGAACAAAATGCCCCAGAAGGGAAACCAGAGCCTCTTCTGAAACAGCAGCTGGCAGACTGACCTAGGCCTGATCCAGCCACTAAGAGTTTTCACAGGGTTGGAGAGATGCTGACTTAGCAGTTAAAAGCACTGGCTGCTCTTCCAGAGGTCCTGGGTTCAATTCCCAGCACCCACACACGGCAGCTCATAACTGTCTGAAACTCTAGCTCCAGAGGATCCAATACCCTCACACAGACACACATACAAAACACCAATGCTCATGAGATAAGTAAATAGTTTTCACACCTTTCAAATCGTTGAAAAAGAAAACAATAACCTTATTTCATAACTCATACAAACCAAATCTGTGTCCCACAGTAAAGTATTGTCAACACTACTGCCCTTGCCACACTAGTACTGGGCACTCTCCCAAATGAGTGGCTACAGGCTCAGGCCAAAAGAGCTGACAGCTGCATCATGCCAGCCATGGATCTAAGAACAAGCTGCAGTTGTGAGGTGTGAGGCACAACTGGAGGAAGCCCCTCCTTCACCATGATTCAGTAGGGGTCCACACATAGCACTCAGACTTATTTTTACTTCCTATGGGTTGCACAAAACAATGCTTTGAACATAGTAGAAACATTACTCTTTAAAAAGACTCCCATGAGGAAGGATTGAGGGCCCTGAAGAGGATAGAAACTCCACAGGAAGACCAATAGGATGAACTAACCTGGACCCTTGAGAGGGCTCTCAAGAGACTGAACGACCAACCTAAAATCATACACAGGCTGCACCTAGCCCCCCCGCCCCCCCTGCACATATGTGGCAGATGTACAGCTCAGTCTTCATGTGGGTCCCGAACAACTGGAGTGGGGGCTGTCCCAGAAGCTGTCGCCTGTATGTAGGATATGTTGCTCTAGCTGGGCTGCCTTGTTTGGAAGCCTCAGTGGGAGAAGATGCGCCTAGACCCGCAGAAACTGCATATGCTAGGGTAGGGGGGATACCCAGAGGGGCCTCTACCCTTTCAGAGGAGAAGGGGAGGGAGGAGGGCGGGGAGAGAGACTGTGGGAGGGGAATAGCAATCCAGATGTAAAGTGAATAAAAAAAAGAGAGACCCCAGCATGACTGGAGGAATGGCTCAGTGGTTAAGAGTGCGTGCTTCAGGCAATGGTAGCACATACCTTTAGTCCCAGCACTAGGGAGAGACAGGTGAATCTCTGAGCCTGGTCTACTGAGCTGACAGGGGCTACACAAAGAAACCTTGTCTCAAAAATAAAACAAAACAAAAAAAGCTTGTTGCTTTTCCAGAGGATCTTAGTTTGCTGTCCAGTACTATTGGGCAGCTCACAAATGCCTCTACCTCCAGCTCCAGGGAACCCATCACCTCTGATTTCTGCAGACACACACACCCCTAATTAAAAAATAAGAATATTTAAATATTTTAAATATTTAAAAGGATTGCTGGCCTACTAATGACCTGAGGTGCTAGGACACCAGGGCGTGCTGTGGAGGAGCCAGGCCTGGTAAAGAGGCACAGCACAGAGGCTGTGTGCAGGTAGGATGCTGGGAGTGAGGTCTACCTCCAGCAACTAAAGGGAACCGAATGGTGGACCCACGAAACATATGTCCACTAAACATATGAGCCACTCGTATGTGGCTCTCTTTGGAAGCAATCTGCAAATATAAGCACCGCAGCATCTCCAGAAGAGGGTCCTGTTGTTAGCAAAGCTGGAGTTACAGACTGAGAGAAACTTACAAATGACCACCTGGAGATACAGGCAGAAACTGCAAGAGACTACATCACTCCTAGAGGAAAGGAAGGCTCCTCTGGCCTCTGAAGCAGGGCACCCTCACATCACTCTAGGTCTCTTTCATGAAACCTTCTAGCCCACAGTCACCTGTTTAGGTGGCTCCTCTCCACTCTCAACTGTCCCACCCACTTACAGGCAGGATACACCTTATAGACCAAGACTAAGACCCCAGAAGGGGACCATCATGAGAAAGGAGGCTCCAGATCTGGATAGGCCATGCTCTGGTCCTGTGTCCCCCATGGTGGATGTGGCTCCAAGAGAGGAGAGCCAGCATAAGGAAGTCATACAAGAAAGGGTTCATCTTGGGGTGGCTCCCAGGCTCTTTTCAATATAAGCCTATACAAGTTAACTACTGGAGTCAGAGAGGCCAAGCAAGAAACAGAGGTCCTGTACAGTCTCAGGATGTTTGTGGCAGGTGAGAGGTCTCAGTGGACATCAGCAACTGTCCATCTTGGACACTGGGATCCTGTGGCTCTAAACTGTGGAAGCTCTCCCAAGGGCATAGGATAAGCTAGTTAAGCCTATTCCTTGCCCTGCAAATGGCCCCTGGTGTCACTTGGTCGAGTGGGTTAACTGGTGTCTAAATGTCCTGGTAAGCTGCTGAGCTGCGGCCCAAAGTGTGACTGGACAGCACCCAGACCTCCAGGCATCACAGAGGCCCTGAGTGCTCCTCATGGGCAGTGATTAAAAAAAGTACAGCTAAAGAAACCTGTGACCCTCCACACAGAAAAACAAGGGCCAATTCAGACACTCACTGAGAAAGCTGCCCAACAGGACACACGGAAATACAAACTACAGGTGCAGTAAGAGCATGATGGGTGTGCTCTTATCTGCCTACATAAAGAATAGGTAGACTTTTACATGTTCACAGTGTCTGTGGATGGCACTGAGCCCCAAAGAAAAGGTTCTGGAAGGATACAGACAGAAGGAGAAAGGCGTGATTTCTGAGAGAGCGGGAGACCTGCCTTATTTTTCTATTTCTCTATTCGAATCCATTTACATAGCCTCTGGGTAGTTTGTCTTCTTATATTTATCTATTTATGTAGATGGTGGCTCATTGTAGCCCAGGCTGGCCTTGTGATGATCCAACCTCAGCCTTTTAAGATCCGGGATTGCAAGCATGAGCCACCATGCCTGGCTCAGTTTGCTCTTGGCCTGCTTTAATGGAGACCTCTGGATGACAGCCCCAGAGCTCCCTGCCCATCCCTCCTGGAAGCCCTACCTGCTTCTGATGTCCTTGGTGCGGATGGGGGCCAGAAGGCTGAAGGAAGACCTGGCTGAGTGAATGGAGTGATCGTCACCAGCCAGGGGGCTCCGGGGTCTGCTAGGGCCCAGGTTGCTGTGGGCCCTGACCAGTCTGGTCTGCATGCGGAGCTTGTAGTCCTTGTGCTCAGGGTCAACCTTGTTTGCTGTTCTCAGGGAGCTGGAGGCTATGTTGAGGTCCACAGCTGGCGGTGTGTGTGAGGCATGCAAACTTGTCAACCTGGAGGGGGGCCCACCTGAGGTAGCCTCTCTGTGCAGGAAGTCCAAGGAGGTGCTGATCATTCCAGAAAGACAGTCACTCCATAAGGATGGGCTCCCTCCCTCACTGCCTGTGGCCCTTCGGGGCTTAGGTATCTCCTGCAAGGATGTGCTGAGGCAGGGCAGGGGACGGTTGTAGGCAGGGGATTGGGCTACTGAGTCCTGCAAGGAGCCCCTGCAGGGACTGGCCCCATTCTGGACAGTCAGATCCTCCTGACTACCCCGGAAACGCCTCCTTCTCCAGCCCTTGTCATCGAGGGACAAGGTTCGCTCCAACTTGGGTCTAATGGGTGGCTGTGGGGTGATGAGGTTTGCCTTAGCTTGTGGGTTCTGGTTGCTTGGTTTTGCTGGAATGCTGAAAGGAGGAATGGGATTTGTCTCTGAACCCTGAGAGTCAGTGGCTGGTAAGGAGCCTGGTGTTGGGATGAGCATCTTTTCCGTGTTCGGAAGCTGTCCCTGGAGTATTCTGCCTTCCAGTTGCCCAGGTGCCTCCATGTGACGCAGGCAAGCTGACTTGGACGGCATAGTCTGGACCTGGCCAGCCCTGACCCACTCAGCCTGGCCCTCCCAAGGAAAGGGATCCTCCCTGGGAGGTTAACAAGCAACTCTTGTTGTCAAGGATGCACGTCAGAGATCGCCAGCTTGATGCCATGAAAACTCGGGTGGCTCTCTTTGTGGCATGGGGCGGTCCTTTTGGAGCAGGGCCTGTAGCTGCATGGCTGGAGACTTGAGTTCTCACTGATGCCTGAGAAAACCCAGAAAAATCTCTTAGATCCCCAAAGCCAGCTTGCTGGTCTTAAAAAGCGAACTCGTGAGAACAGGCACCAAAGGGGCGGTCAAAGCTGCACTTCACGGAGCTGCAGAAGTCCATCCGGCACCCCGGGCCAGCCCTCCACCCCACCGTGGCAGAGTAAGGCAGCGCGCTCAGCGTCCTAGGCTCACCTGCGCCCTCCGTTCGGCCGCAGACCCGCCGCCGGATGCCCGAGGTCTGACCCGGCCGGGCCTGGCGCCGGCGGACCTAGCCCAGTCACGGTGGCGGCTGGAACAACGACTGCTGCCCCGTGCCCCGGCCCCCGCCCAGGGTTCGCCCCAGCTCAGTCTAGTGGTCACCCCAGCCCAGGTCCCGCTCTGTGGTCGTCCTGAGAACCGCCCGGCCCAAGATCATACCGCCGCCACAGCGCCTCCTAGCGACCGGAGGACCAGAGTCCGGTGCCTGGAAGCCACGCCCCCACACCAGCTCCCGCCCTGCTCTGGTAGAAGGTCCATACCCAGACTCAGGGAGTCACACCCAATAGTTGCCCAAGGCTCTACCAACACTAAAGATCTCATTGGCCTGCCCCTCAAAACACAAAGGAAGCCATAAATGAAGTTACTTGAGAGCCCAAAATATTTTATTTAACAATGTGAATTTTGGAAAAATAGTAGCTCCCAGGGAAGAAGCTTCTTGAATCAAAAGTGGTTGGCAGTCAACACAAAGCCTGGGCAGGGTTGCACCAGAGGCAAGGGTCCTGCCTGGTCCCAGCAAGGACACAAGTTGCTACTAACCCAAAGGGACAGGCCTTTCTTAATGACAGGAACAGGAGGGTCCAAGCACACTCATCTATGGAACATTCTGGAAACCATTCTGTGAGTCTTTCCTAGATGATGCAGGGAACCAGGAAACCAGGAAGGGCTGTACTAATTCCATATTCTACAATTTCTAAATTTAATTCCAAACAAATCATTTGTTTTCTACCCAAATTACCTGCTGATTTTTGATAAATATTTTAAATCTCTTTTCCCTCCTCTTTAGAGTGTAAGGATAGTTTTAGGAACAGTCAGTGAAGCCTTAAAACTCTGAGTTTGAATGTGGCAGCAGCTCCTTGAAGTGATATGAGTAAGTCAGTGAGTAGTTGAAGGTCCCTGGTGGGCTTGGGGTAGAGATGCAAGGTTCCACAGTGTCGCTAGGACACCGTAAGCCACTCCAAGATATCATCAAGTCTTTTAAGTGCTGTCTGCAGGTGACATTGAGTCAGCTAGAGGGCTCCATACAGACCCTAGGCTAGGACGGCAGTACGTTGCAGCATGCAGCCAGTTTTTGACCTGGTTAATCAGATCAGCAGCTTCTGAATATCAGTTCCCTGGGGCTCTCTCCAGTGATGGCCATGACAGAAAGCTCTGAGCAGTAAAATCCACCCAACCCTAATCAGGCCACAGAAAATGGAGTGAGGCTGGAAATTCTTGGAGAGATATACCCTTGTAGCCACTTCCTCCTAACCTGTGAGCCACGGCCATCTGGTGACCCTTAGAGGAGCTGGCATGTACTCCCTTGTTCACAGGACAGGGCATAGTTGCCCAGTGCAGCTTGCGGCTCCTCTTAGGCCAGACAGCCCAGTAGTCAGTCCTCTCCAGGTAAGCAGTCACTCTGCTCTCAGCAGCCTAAGGAGCCCTGGCTGGTTTGCACCATTTTTCAGGTGAGAAAGGCCCTGGTTTCCAAGGAACTGTGCTCTCTTGGGGTAAAGCCCTGTCTAGCCTCTCTTCAGGGGTATTCTCAAGTGACTCAAACCTTAATTTGTCTAAAGTGACTAAAAAGAAATATTGTTCTTTTACATAAAAGACTTTGAATTAGATTCATTCTATCCAGCATCTGAAAGGAACCTTGAAGTCAATTTTTCAATAATTCATATACATAGGCTGCAAGGAGGAGACACACAGTATGACCGGCTCTGAGTTACTGCCATGTTCATCTGGGATCCACGAGACCTGAGGCAGCTAGTTTGGTTCTTGGTGAAGAACAGTAATCTAGTCATCTCAGGGTTCCAAATAAGAATCCAGCAGCAATCTTAGTTCAATGCCGCATATTTTCTTTGGCCAATCCTCCCTGGCCTTGAATTCCCCGAGGTGACAGAAGCCTGGAACAAAAGGAACAGCAATGACCTACATGTGTCCATGCCCAGAGGCTGTCCAGCAGGATGGGTCTACAGAGTAAACCCACAAATGGGCAAACTCTGTATTAGCTTCAAGTGCAAGGCCTTCTGTAGGTGCCAAGTTTCTGCTGCTCAACATTTCCTAGCCCACAGCACTGCAGACATGATTTGTTTCTGTTCTGCCAATGCTGTCAAGGTCACAAAAGCTGAGTTAGCGCTACAGATCTGGGCCAGCTAAGGGTTGAGTCCAAGGGTGGTCAGTGGCCTATGATTTTCTGTTCCAGAAAGCACAGAGAACATGGTATGTATTCTTCCTGCCTCACTAGACCTTACTGGGATCAAATCCAAAAAATCTGTCAGAACTATTCAACTACAAGGTCCAAAAAAAAAAAAAAAAAAAAAAAAAAAAAAAAAAAAAAAAAGAAAAGAAAAAGAAAAAAAAAGAGAGATCTTGTAGATGAAAACATGAACAAAAATGTTGACAGCAGTAGCCTCATCTGCACAGGGCCTAGCACAGGGTCCCAGGACCCTCAAGAGGACTAGACAGAAAGTGACCAGGGCTGGGCCTAGCACAGCTGAGGGCAGGGTCCCTATTAGAGAGGGCTGAGAACATCACATTCAGAATGTCAAGATATCTGCCCAGGTAACTCATTTTGGGCCCTTCTTGGCTGCAAAGAATTACTTAATTACTTCTCAATAGACTTTGTATGGCATATATGAAAAACAAACAAACAAACAAACAAATTACTGCTCCTCCAGATCACCTGGGTTCAATTCCCAGCACCCATATGATGACTCACAACTATCCGTAATTCCAGTTCCAGGAGATTGGATGCCTTGCTTCTTCTGGTCTCCGTAGGCACTAGGTATGCAAATGGTAGCAGACATATATGCAGCAAAATACCCATACACATAAAAGTTTAAATAAATAAACTTTGCTTGCTTGTCCTTTAATTAAAAACAAAAACAAATACAACAACAAAAACCCCACACATGCTGCTTGCCTCAGGTCTGAATCTCAGTTTGTAGAGTACCTATCTAGCATATTTAAGTGCCTGGTTTAAGTCTCTTGTCCCCCAAAATAAAGATGCTTGCCTAGAGCTCGTCCCCTCTATAGAAGCCAGACTACACTTCTCCAAAAGATAGTGGAGAAGCAGAGAAACTATACAGCACAATCCAGACTCTCCTGGGCAGAAGTCACAAGAGCCCAGACCGAGGGAAGGTGTATACAGATCCTTGAGGAAAGATGCCATTCCAGTCTTCAGAGACAGAATGAAGACCTGGACTCTTATAGTGGGCACCAGAAAATGGCACTACCACTCTTGATCTTAAAACCACACCCAGCAAACTCTCAACCCAGCACCTAGGGCAGACCCAAAGGGTCTTCAAGAGTCACGTGCTGAGGCCTGAAGCTACTGAACAATGTGTCACTCAGAGGGATTAATCAGGAATGAAGCAATGAAAAATCCCAAGCCAGGGCTCTCCTTGGTAGAGCTGCTCTTAAGGAGAAGAGGAAGAGGAGGCAGGAGGGAGAGGACTGGGCTGGGAGCCTGTGATGTATGGCTAACCTGGGAAAGCCATGAATCCTGTGCAGGAATGGGAGGTTGGCAATAGTGGGAGCCAGCACTCAGCCATGCCAGGTAAGAAAAAGAAAAGCCCTGAACCTGAAGAGCCCAAAGCAGTGAGACGAACATGAGACAAGCAGAGGATGCAGATTAAGTCAAGTAAGAGACCTACAGAGTGAGTTCTAGGACAGCTAGAGCTATCCAGAGAAGCCCTGTCTCAAAAAAACAAGTAACAAAACAAAACAAAATCTTCAAAAAGAACAGCCAGGGAACAAAGGAGACTCACTGAGCAGGCAAGCTGGGGCTGTGGGGAACAAAGGCAAGGAGACTCACCTGCACCAACTGAGCAGGATTGTAAAAGGGCACAGACCCACCAGGAGGGGCCCCTGCAGCACAGTGGTCTCCAGGATCCTGTGAAGCACAGAGAAGGACCTCAGCAAGCCAGTGTTACACAGCAGTTGCTGTCCCAGTATCAGACACAAGTCATACCTCAGAAAGGACCATTAATGCTCCAAATAGACCCCAGAGAGAGATAGCTCTGGTAACCCTTGTTTTCATTACTGGATGGGTCATGGAACAGCCAAAGTCAAAGCACCATGCAGTAAAATAATTTGAACAACATGCAGACAATGAGTGCAGGACACTGAGATTTCATTAGTGCTGGTCAAGCAGTTAGGAGGCCTGGACAGTGTGCCTGCTCTAGAGCCATGGGCAGTCAGAAATGGCCCCCTGAGACTTTCCACTGAAAGCTGTTGACACAGCCTGGCCCAAAACACAAGATGAAAAGCATTCCCTGTTTCCTCTAGTTTAGCCACATGATGGCTATTGTGTCCACATTCCTACTGGCTACAAACAGACTTCCTCAGCCTCATCAGCAAGAAGGAATCTTTCTTCCTAAGTAGTGTCCTAACTCAGGAGATGTTGACAGCATGGTAGGGGTCAGGCCACTTCACAAGAAGCAGAGTCAGGAAGCTCACCTGAACATTCTGAACCCTGTGAAGCGAGTCCATCACCAGCATATCTAGACCCAGGCCTTTTAATAAAGGAAAACTGCATCTTTGCCCACATAACGCTTGGTTAAGACAAGGGGTTAGTGACAAAGTAAAGATGACAGACTCTCTAAGGGACACATAGAGGCTACACAGCCAGCCCCGTGGAGGGAGCCACCAGCCACAGGTACCTGATGGAAATGCCGGCTCACTTCCTGTGAGAGCGAGCTCAGAGAGCTACAGCGCGAGAGCTATGAACAGCAAGAACACACACAGACACAGACATGAAGGTCAGCATGCTCCACGGCTCCAAGCTGCCAGCTGGCAGGTTTTAAAAGCTTTATGATGCCATTAGAATCAATGTCACTCAAATGAAGACAGCCAGAAGTAGCTTCAAATGTCCCCCACAGTTTGGTTAAGAAAACCATCACTATGCTGGGAAAAGGGGAAAAAAAATCTGTCTAGCTCTTAGCTCATATTTTGTGACACCTCAAAGTTCTGAAATTGCTTAGGGTACTGTGAGGGAAACTGGCTAGAAGGTGAAGATGTCAGCCCACACCTGACTAGAGCTCCTGAACAAAAGTGATCAGACAAGTTACAGTGTTACTGTGAATCAAACACATTAAGTGTTCCCATGTTGCACTTCCTTCTCCTATTCACTTGCACACACTTCTAAAGAGTCACCACAGGACAGTGCAGAGCTGGCTGAGCCGTCATTCCAGGCCATAGTACCCCACCACACCCACACACACCCACACAGACATGCAACATGCACACATCCATGCACATGCATACCCTCACCTCCTCTCCTGCATACACTTAATACACAAATACACAGGCAACACACACACACACACACACACACACACACACACACACACACACACACACACACACACTGTACTCATATACTGGCAGTGTTCCCTACCTCTCCTCCCTGGGAGCCATCTGGTTTGGAGGGTGAGAGTTCAGGTCCAGGAGCTGATACTGTAGAGCTTACCACCTACGAGGAAATATGAAATGTGAAATGTGGAGTCTGAGCTTTTATACCTAGGGAGAAGAAAACCGCCTGCTCCTCTAGCACAGCCTAAAGACTATTCTGATATGCCCTGGCACCTCTGTGAGAGGTCACATAGAAGGCGTTTTCCCAGAACCACACTGTCCTGCTCAGAGTGGCTCTTGATGCAACAGCTATCAAATCATGCTAGGCATAGCCCACAAGCCTGTGTGCACCCCACATTATTGCCCTCCAACTTTATGGAGGGCAGTGAGAAGCCATGGGGTCCATACCAGGACAGGCTTTCCTAGAAACATGGGGATTCATCTGCTCTCTTTACCCTTCTTTACTTTTTGTATTGCTACCTAGTTTTTTGTTTTCTAATTTTTTTTTCTGATTTAAAAAACTTTGGAAAAAATGTTTAACATAGAATTACCACCCACACCAAAGCAAGAAACATTAATAGACTGTACTGTCAAAACAACTATCACCCCATCCCCAACTTTAGAGTTTTTTCTCTTTCCCTGAACCTTGAGTGCCTTCCTCAGGCCTTGCATTCACCTTCTAATGTCTCTACCAAACAAATATAGGCAGTGTAACCAGAGTCATCACCTGGACACACCTGACACTGATTTGTAGAGGGCAAAGGAATCCCGAAGGACACAGGGAGCCCCTCATCTTCTTCCCACAGCATTGTATATACCTTGGGTTCCAGGGTGGGCGGTGCCTGTCCCCTACAGCCAGTCCCATCTGCAGGTTGTGGTTCTTCTGCATCTGTGAATGAGGGGGCATAAAGTCATCACCCCAGCCCAATCTTTGGGACATTCTGTATAACAGTCTACTTGTAAGGGTTCAACCATGGACCCTCAGGGAGGAAAGTCCAATTGTCAAAGAAGTATATATACAAGCCTTTGGTCCTTTGCACCTTGGCCCAGTTATTCTTCTAGGAAAGACTAGGGCTAGAGGCTCATAGATGGAAACTGATCAAGAAGCAGGGCTAACACATGGGCTGCCTACCTGGGTTTGGTACAAATAAGTTAGAAGGGATTGGCAGTGGAGCGAGAGGAGCAAAGAAATCTGCAGGAGCAAGAGCTGGTTCACTCCGCTGTGTTCCGCTTGGGTTTAGAACATCCACATAGCGAGCTCTGGACCCACCTACCAATGAGAGGGGGAGTCAAATTCAGTTGAGCAGTAAGTGACCTCCAACATCCAACAAACTTGGTTCCCACTGAATCAGAAGAACTAATGAGGGCCCACTGCAGAATTGACTATTGGGCTTGGTTTCCATTCTACCTAGGCACACAGGCTGCACATTTACTAACAGAAAACTTGGATCTCTGGGCCATCTATCATGTACTGGGTACATCATGTACTGGGTAACTGGGCTTTCCTCTCAAGGGTAGAAATGTGTTCTCCCTAGCACAGACAGCATGAGCATCATGACAGCTGACTGAGCTCGGGATGCCATAGGACAGTGCTCTACACATACACCTCTGATTTCTGCTGTAGCTATTTACCTGCTTTTCTAGAAAACACATTCACAGAGGCCGTGGGTGGTCCTGCAGGCCCAGTGGGAGCCGCCTGGGGAACCCTGGGGAACGATGTTGGAGGTGGGGGTGGAGCCTTCTTCTGCAGAGGGAGAGACAGCTCAGCAATGCCTTTAACACGATGGAGACCAGTGAGGACTCTCCAAAGGGAAGCCTTGCCCAGGTGACAAGGAATAAAGCCGGCACCCTTCCCCTTAAACAGAGACCTAAAGACACTGCTTACCTCCTCCTCTGGTTCATTCAAATTCACCCACTGGTTTTTCTTTTCATCCCAAACAATCTGCCAAGATTTAAAAAAAAAAATCAGTACAATGAAACTAAAAAGAATTAGAATCTGATTTAGACACTGCACCACTTCAGAGAATGTTAACTCTTTCAGGTCTGTTCTGAATCCTAACACACTGCATTATCAAGCAGTGACAGGCCATCCACCCCACTAAGCGAATGCCACATCTGGACAATACTCACTGATTTGTTCTTGTCATCTGGTAGATAAGCTTCTGTCCTTTTCTTCCCAGGCAGCCATCGAGAGAACCAGGATTCCGTCTAAATAAAATCATCAGAAAAGCATGAGGACACTTCCCAGTGAGAAGAGCCCAGTATAAAAAGGAAAGAATTGTGTGATGCCATGTCCAGAGATGGAATGTGGGTGGAGGACAAGGGCTGAGCAGTCAGCTATCATGGGGACAGAGGTTAGTTTGGACACTGAGGATGGGCTCATCTGGGATGCTCTGACCATACAAGTCAAAAGGGTTTGGATGTGCAATGAGCTGTATACTTTCACAGGGCTGGGGATGAAACTCAGGACCTCCCACATGCTAGGAAAGCACTCTACTACTGAATGATGCCCCACACCCTAAGTATATATTTTTTTGAGACAGTGTCACTATATGGCCATCCTGAAACTTGCAGGGATGCCTCTCTGCCTCCTGAGTGCTGGGATTAAAGGAGTATACCACTATGCCTGGTTTGTTATTTTTAACAAACAAGCTCAGGATGATAACATGCCATCTACAGAAGCATTCCACATCCAAGCTCTGACAAACTGAGCATCAGGCTCTTCCCATTCCAAGGGGAAAAGGAATTTTGGTAGGATGGCCTCCACAAAACCCCCTCTTCCTGTACAGAAAGAATTTGGGTGATCAGAATTTATGACTTTACATTCCAGACTGCTTTATTAAAAAAGAGAGGAGAGAAGCTGTACTATAGAATCTACATTCTATTTCTCTTAGAATCATCAGGGGAAATGATCTGTCCTGGGAGGCAGACAACTGCCTCTTCATTTAGATTGAAAGGTTGTCATGGCCCAATGATAGTGTTTACCCAGTATGTATGGACCCTGGATTCCCAGCACTGGAAATAAATAAATAAATAAATAAATAAATAAATAAATAAATGGACCAGGAGTCTGGCTTATAATTTACGTACCCCCTCCCCTTTATGAGACAAGCTCATACTAGATAGTTTTGTCTGGCTTGAAAATATATAGACCACTGAAATCCACTTGCCTCTGCCTCCCAAGTGCTGGGATTAAAGGCATGTGCCACTGTCAGGGGCAGCTTTGCTTATACACTGAAGGCCTAACATCAGCCATAGGTCTAAGTCAGCCTGCTAACACAAAGTCTCAGGTCTCTGTGGAAAAACACTGAAACAGATAGCTATGAGATATTGTAAACATGCAGCTTTGATGGAAATTTGCCAGCCTGGGTCATCATAGACCTTGTAGATAAGTAACCTTAATGGATAGTACCAACTTAGATAAGGACAAGTGAATCATAGGCGGAGTCACAGTGACCTGTCCCCTGAAGCTTCACCCAGCTGATACTCTGTTCTGGAAGATATCTGTACTCCCCCTGAACACTTACATTCCTGCGTCATCCCCTTTCCCCACATCCTACCTTTTTTGTGTATATAACCCGTGTGAAAAAGTAAAAATTGCGATTTGATCAGACTATAGATAGATCGCCATGCTTTGCGTTTGCCTGTCCCCCATCTTCTCTTTCAGGTGACTTCCCTGGACCCCTGTTTAATGTCCTGCTGACCAGGACATGTTACCACCACCTGGATTATAGATATATTTGTGTGTGTGTGTGTGTGTGTGTGTGTGTGTGTGTGTGTGTTAGGTATATGCACATGAGTAGATGCCTGTATATGCCAGAGGCATTAGATCCCCTAGAACTGGGGTTATAGGAAGTTGTGAGCTGCCTGCCATACATGTCAAAGGACCCAAGGAAAGAAAGAGATGTGAGTTTATCTACTTGGTCTCCTACTTCCTGGCCCCTGGATGTTCTGAAACACACACACACACACACACACACACACACACACATACACACACAACTAATTTTTGGGTTTTGGTGGTTTTTTTTGTTGTTGTTTGAGACAGGATTTCTCGGTGTATCCCTGGCTGTCCTGGAACTCACTCTGTAGACCAGGCTGGCCCTGAACTCACAGAGACCAGCCTGTATCTGCCTCCTGAGTGCTGTAATTAAATCATACACTACCATCAGCTAGCCCCTTGAAGATATTTTTATGTGTTCCTAGAAACTAGAATCATAGTTGGAGCTTTCCTGGGTGTTCTGGGTCCTGCTTGGGGGAAGCAAGGTTCTTTTATGATAAGATTAGTAGAGGTGTGCCAGGAGCCACAGTTTAGATGGAATGCCTAGTGGTCATTATTACCTGGCCCCTGAATGGCGCACAGGTAAGAAACAGTGACTCCAGGAGGCTATGGTGCCCATGACATTCATTCATTCAATCACCTTTGGCCTCTTTATTTTTTGGACAGGATTTTTTTTTTTTTTTTTTTTTTTTTTTTTGCTTTGTTTTTTCGAGACAGGGTTTCTCTGTGTAGCCCTGGCTGTCCTGGAACTCACTCTGTACACCAGGCTGGCCTCAAACTCAGAAATCCGCCTGCCACTGCCTCCCAAGTGCTGGGATTAAAGGCGTGAGCCACCACTGCCCGGCTAGACAGGATCTTACTATGTAATCCTGGGAACTTTCTAGTGGAGCAGACTGGTTTCAAATTTATATAGATTGGCTTGTCTGCCTCTAGAGTGCTTAGATTAAAGGCATACATCGAGACACCAGGCATGGCTTCCTTTTAAAAATGTCTTTAAAGTGTCAGAGCAAGAGAGCTCACCCAGCTCCTTGCTACTTGGGAGAGCAGGTTCCACATCTCAACTGGGCAGTACAGTAGAGCTGGCTCTGGAGGCATTGGTGTGATGAGCTGGGCCCCAGGGCATGAGAGTGGGAGAGCTGACCTGCCTCCTGCGAATGGGGCCATTGGGTGGCCTAGCTAAAGCAGAGCTGGAGAGCTTGCCCTGGTGGTATGGATACGGGAGCGCCAGTGGGCTGACCAGCTCAGCTACCACTCAGGCCCAGATCCAGGGCTTTGAGTTGGCCCATCCTGAAATCTATAACAACTGTTGGGGCCAGTGAAAGAGTTAGTCCTGCTTATTGAAAGCTGCAGGATCTCCAAGACACAGGGAAACAACAGGATAACTGGGAGGCATCTCAATGAGGAGCCAATATCAATGGTGTCACAGAAGCTAGAGATCTTGAAGCAGACCAATGACTCACTCAATGAACATTTGAAAGTGAAGATGTGTGGACAAAGGGGTTTACTGTGGGACACACTGTGACACAATACTGCTTCCATGACAAGATGCTTTCTACACTTCATTCTGTTTATTTTGTTTGTGTGGTTTTTATGTTGGGGGAGGGGACTCCAAGGGCAGTGAGCGGGTATAAGGGGACTGGTAGACATGATGTGAAACTCACAAAAGATCAGTTAAAATTATATCTCTTGTACGAGAACAGTAATGCTATTAAGTATACCTCTCTAACCTCTAAAATTATCTTGGGCTTCTGTTTTGTTTTGTTCCCCTGTACTAACTAGAGCTGAACCCCAGGCACTGTGCTGCACCACTGAACTGTATCTTTGGCCTTCATACATTTTAAAAAATTAAACTTGTATTTATTTTCAAAAAATTGTTACGGAGGGTAAGCTGAACTTTCTTAAAATGCTAAACTATGGGAGAGAGATAGTTCAGTGATTAAGAGCATATACTGCTCTTCCAGAGAACCTGACTTGGTTCTCAGCACAAACTTTGGGCAGCTCACAACCTCCTGTACTTCTAGCTCCAGGGATCTCTTTTTGTCTCTGCAGGCACCTATACTCATATGCACATACTCACCACACGTACACATATAATTTTAAAATTATATAAACTTTTTTAAAATGAAAGAACTGTATTCTTTAAGACATCATCAAGATCAAAAAGGTGGTCTGCAGATTGAGAGAGACTGTGCCCCACATACTCATTCAACAAAGGACCTGCACCCACCATGCAAGAACTCTCACAAATCACTGAGACAATAGTTCAGAATGCAGAAATGTTAGAAAAAGTACAAGACAAATAAGCACCGAGGGCTGAGCTTGTGCAAAGGTGCTTAGTGTGGCTGGTGTCAGGAGACACATGTGCGTCTGCACTAGGGCTTGATCGTCATGGACTGCCTATGAGTGAATGTCTAGGAAGCTTGGGCGTGCTCTCACCAATCCGGGTGTGCGCACATGCGTGTGTACACACACACACACACACACACACACACACACACACACACACACACGCAGAGAGAGAGAGAGAGAGAGAGAGAGAGAGAGAGAGGGGGGCAGGCAGAGACAGAGGACTTGCCTAGCCGTGACATGCTTTACACAGTCAATTTCATGTATGTTACATCTTGGGAAAATAGTTTACAAATTTTGTACTTAAAATAAATGAAAAGCTGCTTCAGGTATTCAGCCTCCCTCCAGTATCTATCTGGCCCACCCCTCCGCAAGACTGGGCTATACCTTCTCCAGTATTTGCCCCACCCCTCCGCAAGACTGGGCTATACCTTCTTGGGCTCCTTGGCCTCCTTTTTGACAGCTTGTGCAGGTTTCTTCCCTTCAGAATCAGGTGTCAAAGATGGAGCACGTGTCAGATTGGAGCTGCCAAGATCCCACACCGGAGAGGTTTCCAAGTCCTGTGCTGTTCTGGAGGAGCCCTGTCACAAATGAAGACCAGCTGTCCTGGAGCGAGCTCCTTGTGAGGATGGAGTGCGTCCGGCGTCTTGAGTGCTGGCATTATGAATGTACGCCATAACTCCCCATTTAGGGGCTGCTTTGTTACTATCAAAACAATTAAACTATATTTTAAGTAGTTTTAATTTACAATTGCAAAGACACCTGACTTGTGTCTCCCTAGTAGGGCAGAGAACTGATGAGAGCAGAGAAGAGGGGTACACCCTTGCTGGCTGGCCGGGAACTTTGAAACTTTCCCAGTCTGCTAATTCTAAGCACAGCCAACAAACACCTAACAAGGAGCATCACACTACTCCAAGAGAAGAAGTATATGCATGCCCTGAGGGTGAGACTGCTTAGAGCTGGGCATGGTGCTGTTAGAAAAATTTCACAATTTAAAATATCCTCTCCATGAGCTAATGAATTGCTTAATGGTAAGGCACTTGCAACTCAAGCTTGCCAATGTGAGTTTGATCTCTAGAACTCACATGAAAGTGGAAGGAGAGAACCAAACTCTACAAAGTTTCCTCGGACTACCACAGGCAAACTGTGGTACATGCACCAACCCACCCCCACCACAATAATGTTAAAAAATAAAATAAAGGGGGTAGAGAGATGGCTCACTCATTCAGAATGCTTATTGCTCTTGCAATCAGTTCTGGGGACTCACTTCCAGTGGGTCACAAATACCTGTAACTCCAGATCCAGGGGATTCAAGGCCCGCCTATGGCCTCTATAGGAACCCATGCATACACACACATGTGCACACACACAAATAAAAATAAAGTTTTTTTTTTTTTTTTTTTTTAAAGTGATCCAGCCCTAGGTGAGGGCACGATCACCACACAGTGATCCAGTCCTGGGTGAGGGCATGATCACCACACAGTGATCCAGCCCTGGGTGAGGCACAATCACCACAGTGACCCAGCCCTGGGTGAGGGCATGATCACCACACAGTGATCCAGCCCTGGGTGAGGCACAATCACCACAGTGACCCAGCCCTGGGTGAGGGCATGATCACCACACAGTGATCCAGCCCTGGGTGAAGGCATGATCACCACACAGTGATCCAGCCCTGGGTGAGGCACAATCACCACAGTGATCCAGCCCTGGGTGAGGCATGATCACCACAGTGATCCAGCCCTGGGTGAGGGCACGATCACCACAGTGATCCAGCCCTGGGTGAGGGCATGATCACCACACAGTGATCCAGCCCTGGGTGAAGGCATGATCACCACAGTGATCCAGCCCTGGGTGAGGCATGATCACCACAGTGATCCAGCCCTGGGTGAGGCATGATCACCACACAGTGAAGCCCTCCCTGTTATTTCTCAGGAACAGGCTATCGGAAATGAGGAAACACCTACTGATGGGACATCCATTTAGTGCAGGGTATCTGTAAAGAAACATCTAGAAATGGGCCATCTGTCCCTCTTGGTTGAGAGCACACAGAAGAGTATCTGTACCAAACCTTGTGTGCTGCAGTGACTGCAATTTCAGGGAAAACAAAATATCAGGTTCTATTGTACAGTAAGGGTAGAGATCAGGAAGGCTCTCCATCTTTGAGAATTGTATCTGGAATCTCACCACAGGTGAGTATTCTCTCTGCTTAAAGGAACTGCTTTTACAACACTCGATTCTCCCTTTTGCCTCTTTCTCCATCAACATTTTTACCAACTTTCACATTTAAAGAGTAAAAGTAATTTTAAAAATTATTCATTTGGCTGTGTCTTGGGGGCATGTGTGTGAAAGTCAGAGGGTAACTTGTAGGAGTTGGTTCTCTTCATATCCCATGTGAGAATGAGCTCAGGATATCAGGCTTGGTGGCAAACACACTTAATGACCCATCTCCCTGGCCTCAGCTATAATGATTTTAGAAACACTTTCTCTGTAAGAATCAAATTTAGGAATAATTTTCTTACCTTCCTTACCTTCCTATTCAGGCTAAGAACAAGGAACCAAAGTAGCTACTCAACAAACTCACAGACAACAGTTACAACAAGGTATGGAAGTACCCGGTCAGAGAACAGTTACAACAAGGTATGGGAAGTACCCGATCAGCCACGCTCTTGCCAAACTCCTCTTCACTGAGCTCTGGAGGGCAGTGTCTGACAGGTGAGCCCTGTGGCACCATTTCTGTCAAAACAAGAAGAGAATGACTAGGTCCTGGAGCTGCTGCCAAGGGGCAAGAGGAGCAGGGCACTGGCAGGGCACAGACTGAGGACAAAGTGGTCACCAGGTCAGTCACCAGTGCTCCTTTCCAACAGGGAAAAGGAAGGTTTGCCCAAGTGTGTGGCAACTAACTACTTTGCTCTTTAAAGCAATCATATGGTTTGTTGTGCTCAGATAGACAGGCACAGACAGGCACAGGCAGGCACAGGATCCATCAAATTCGGTTTCCAGAGAAACATCTGCCACCCCCACCTGTGCAGCCCACAAGGACTTTAGTACAGCACCAAGACAGATCCTGCAAACACCCCGGGACCATTCTTTTACACTCTCAATGGGCAGTTAGGTTTCAAATGATAGCACAAGGCCAAGCCACAACAGAAACTAGCATTACTGTTTTAACTGTACTGAGACTCTTAGCAATGCTAGAGCTTTTAGTCCAGACAATAAATATCTCCTACCAGCTACTTCCTTTAACACCAAGACCAATTAGCTCTGCTCTCAGGACAATATCTATCCCTCAGCAGACATACCTGGGTCTGGGCTTCTGGCCTCCTGGAGTGGAGGCCCACTTTCCTGGAGACCTGATATAGTGGGTGGCAGGGCCTGCCCAGGATGCAGCACTGCAGGATCAGATCTGGAGGATTCTGGGAAGCCAAGTGCAGATCCTGAGGGTCCATAGGCAGGGCCCAGCTCTAGGGGGGCATGAGACATTGGCACTGGGAGCATCGGCACCCTGGCAAGGTGAGCAGGCTGGCCATTGGGCAATGTTTGAGGAGCTGTAGAGCACAGTGGAGAAGAGGAATTCTAAGGTCACTGTGGCTTACTGTTCCAGGCAAGCACTGATCAACGCATCACAAGCACATAAGCTGCTCCACACAGGCACACCTCTTTTATAATGAGGAAGCTGAAAAACAGCACCCTCTAGTGGTCTAGGGAAAAGGAGAATGTTCATGTCCTAGGAGCTCAGGGTCAGGATGGGTGAGCCAATAGGCAGATGTGATGTGGGGCAGGAGCTGAAAGCTACATCGAACGACCCTTAGCAAAGTGCTCTTTGCCCATCGCTAGGGTCAAACAGACCGTTTATGCACACAGGCATCCACACAGCTCAACTGTCAAAGTAAGTCCTCTCTACCAGCTCAACACTGGACACAGTCACATGCCTATGATCTCAGTTGCTCAGGAGGCTTAGATAATTTGTGAACCACAAGTCCAAGTCTGAGCAATGGTTTGAGATTGCCATCTCCCAACACAAAACAAGAATCCTGACGCAGGGAATGAACCAGGAAGAAGGAAAACAGGCACCGAGGGAGTTAATCCCAGTGTGGTGACAGGAAACATGTAGGAGCCAGGAAGTGGCTATTTAGTAGGGATGGGAGGCTATAGGTTGGGCACCAGAATCAGTCTGAGTCAAGAGTGGCTGAAATACCAGGTAGGAGGGGAGCTTTGGAATAGAGGGTAGGAGGGTATCTGGGTATCAGGGCTGCCTGTCAGGTCAGTTGAGGATACCTGCAGAGCAAGGGCAGAATGAGAGACAGGACAACAGAAAAGGTGCTTGCCTGGCCAGGAAAGAGGTTCAAGAAATGAGTAAGGGGTCTGGACCTCAACACTGGAGGGTTGGCAACCCTTCCCAAAATGAAGACAATGAGAAGTAGTGGTACTTGTTCTGACAGAGCTATGAGGCACCACAGGAAGCAAGCAGCTAAATGACAGCTAGAGTATGTCAAGGCCAGGGCCAGGGCACACAGGCATTCATGACGTCAACAGGAGAACATCTAAAGTTCTGCAACTTTACATGCTTACCATATGAGGAAGCATACGAGAAAGAAGGAGGCAGTCTAAAGATCACCAGCCACCACAACTCTGGCAGCAACATACTCTCTCTTTCAAAGAAGGTCCTACCTGTAGGCAGCAGCTGCACGCCATGCATCAAAGGCTCAGTGCTTGGCATCAGAAGAGGGTTCTCAGCCCTTGGTCCAGTCTGCTGGTTGAGTCCAGGGCCATCTGACTGTTCCACCTCAGAGCCCAATGTGGTGTGACACTGCTGGGGTTCAGTTCCATCCTGGCTCCACAGCACAGTGCCCTCCTATAGAAAACAGGGTCAAGCTGCAGCCCATCCTCAACAGTACATATGAGCACAAATGTACTCTCCACATCAAGAGGTCCACACTGATGCTCTCCTGGCAAGAAGGGACCTCTCAGTGTGTACACTTCTGAAGTCACAGTGCCACCATCAGATGCTTCGGCATGGAAACAATAGAGGCACAAACCCTCTCATCAAATCTTCCAGGCCAAAGTTCTAGGACAAGGCTGAGCTGTCAAAAGGCGCACCTGGATCTGCCTCTCCACGTGCTGCAGCTGCACCAACCAGGCAGGCTCCACAAAGGACTCCTTCTCTGGCTTCTCTCTCAGTTGAGGATCGAAGAGCTGTAACTGGGAAGCCATCTAGACCCCAGAGAACAGAGGTCCTTGTTACTGCCAGTGGCACCAACAAAATTGTTCCCAAGTTCAACACACTGGGCCTGAAGGAGGTCATGTGCAAAGCGGAGTGATCAGAGTGTGCCCAGGGTGGAGTTCACACTTATATGGATATTAGCAGATCTGTCCAAGTGTTCAACTAACCAGGGAAGATGGAGTTCTTTGATAGGGCCTTTAAAGATTTGAATGGATCAAGAAGAATTTGTTAGTAGTTATGTCCTTTTCCTAATCTTGAACAGGCCTGAAAGACCTTGTTTACCACAACGGACTAAGTGATAAGATCTAGGTAGAGTTACTTACCTTTGCTACATGAAACTTAGAAAAAGAACTGCCCTTGGGCTTGTCTTGAGATATCTCCAGCCAAGACTAAGAACGGATTCCCCCACCCATCCCCCACCCATGTCCGGCTAAAACAAAGGGTTTGGGCGGCCCTTTCCCTTTAAATTGAGAGCTGAACATTAAAGTTTTGAGCCGTGATCAGAGAACTCTGTCTTGGCTTCATCTTTTCTTGCCCTCCATCCCTTCCTCATTTCCAGCCCCCCTTTCAGGTGAACCCAGTTAATCCGTGGCCACAGGTGGCTACAAGTAGTGACTGTTAATGATACAAAGTCCAAAACAGCCACCTAAGAGCACTCAAGTATCTAAAGTAGATACTGGGTATCTCAGTTAAGTACAGCTCACCACCCCTAAGCCCAGCAAGATGAAGCCTATGCCTTACCAGAGTTGGGAAGATGCTAACAGGAAGGCACTAGAAGATCCTACCTGAGTCAACTGGCTAATCAGTACCGGAGAGTATGCACCAGGTTGTGTCAGGATACTCTTGGCTATTACTTCGCAGTAGTGGAAGGCCTGTGTGGCGAGTCCCATTTCAGCCAGGCGGCACAAGTAGATGAATTTAAACACCTGAAACAACAAGTGCACCACCACAGTCCTGAAGCTTCACACAAGTGCACTACCATAGTCCTGGCCTTCCATCAAGAGTACTGTCACAGTTCTGGGCTTCCCATTACCCCTGCGATCTTAGATGCTGTACACCACAGCAGCCTCTGTGATAGTATAGAGTCAAAGTAGACACCTGCACTCCCCATAACACCTCTGAAACAGTCAGCAGTTCAAGACCTGATGTCCTGCTGCTGCCACACATCCAGACAACTGGCTTTCCTATGGGCAAACTATAAACATTCCCTACTAATATACACAAACCTATGTACACACATAAACCTACACACCCACCCACCTCCACACAGACATGAATGTAGGTCAGATCACACTACAAAAAAGCTCTTGAAATCTAGTCTGAATATTAAGAACAAAAATTCAATATAGCATTTCGATCAACTGTATATTCAAGGTGCCAAAAACCAAACCAAACTAACCAAACAAACTGTGAAAAATCCCCACAAAACAAAACATCTCATCATTACTTTGTGAGAATTCAAAACCCTAACAAGCAAGCACTGGTGAGCACTGGCCACCGCTCCCTCACAGCCCCTGCTTACCTGGAAGTTAGGTAAGGAACAGGTATGTGCCCCAAGGGACTGAGCATACTCATAAGCCTCTGTCCTTTGAATGGCTTCATTGGTGGCAAACTTTAAAAATGGCAAACTGTGGAAGAAGTGAATTATTCATTTTGAAAAGTGGCCGATTACTGGCACCATAAACCTCCAAGCAGGTAAACCCAAGTATGTCCCATCGTGTAACCAAGGTACAAAGCTGGCCACTTCCAAATTAACTGAAGGACAGGGGTCATTTGCTTCTTAGAGGAAAATGGATACTGCCATATTGACTTGATTCCTTACCTGTGATTTGAGCCTATCAAGACAAGTTTTGTAGTTTTCTTTGTATAAACCCCAAATCCAACCTGGGCCATCAGGTAGCAGAAGTGTGCAGCATCCAGCAGGCCTTTTGATGCTGAAGAGAGACAGAGCAATCACATCTCATCAGTCCTTGGAAAGTCTTCAGGGAAGGTGCCAAAGAGACATTGGACTTATGGTACTGGCGCAGTTGTTCACACAGTCAGACTCTGGGGTCTATCACATGACAACCAAAGGCCTACTTCACACCTAACCCACCTAGGGTATCACCCATCGTAGCCATGGTCCTAGATTCAACATCCATGTTGTTGTTCAGGTTGGACAAAACCATTGCAAGATGTGGCCTCCAATCTCCCCATTTCTCATCTCCACAACACTATAATGAGAAAAACATCAAACAAATTCTTATCCTTCAGACACTGTCTCCTTTAATTTCCTGATGGCCAAGCCCAATGAGAAAGCAAGAACAAGAAACATAGGTTTTAGACAGACTCCACAGTCAAAGTCTTTAGTACGCACAAGTCACACTAGACTGTGGGGCTCCATCAGTGTCCTGGGGACCTGCACACTCACCGTGGATGCAGCAGGCATCCGTCCAGACATGAGCTGATAGACAGTCTGCAGGGGGTCATTGATTGGAAGACTGTTGGCAAACCTACATGTACAGAGAACGGGGAGATCTACCTCCGTCCGATTCAACAAGAAAAACCACAGCCCTTTCTCAGCCCTTTATCCAATCAACAGAATGAAAAGTTCACTGAGATTTTACAGAAATATTAAAGAACACCAGGCAATAAGAAATTTAAAACTTCCTCAACAGTATAACCCAAGAAAGAGCCAAGGAAGCCCATGAGTCCACAGCTAAAAGTCCATGGCAGAGGCAAGATACTTGAGCACCAAAGTCAGGCTGTGCGACTGAATGGGGTGCACTACAAGCTGACTCACCTGGTCATGACACGGGCATGTGTCCGGCTGTCCATCTTACTTGCAAGCAGCAGCGCGTGACCCCATAAGCCATTTTTCATGGCAGACTCCAGAGCATCCTGCAATGCATTTCAGAGCTCCTGTGAGTCACCAGTGCTTGCCGTGGGACCAGGGAGAAGCACACGTAGTTGTGCACACACAGAAAACAAGATGAGTGTGGTATGTAAAAAGACAACGGAGCCTGGGCTCAGTTACAGACAATGGCACGGTCCTGCCCTGCCCTTTCCCTCTAGTAAGTGTCTGTAGACGCACTCTGCTTTCATTCTCACCCCTGTGGGAGGAACCAGCACCCAGGTAGAAACATGTGGCAGCAACTACTCCTGTGGGGTGCCACACCAGCATGGGTCCCCTCAGGTGACACGCAGCCTCCTCAGATACTCTCTCTCATCAATCTAGTCTCCCAGCACTCCAATAATCTGTAGTACAATTTGGCACTTTCAGCTAGGAGGTAAAACTTGGCAATAGAAAAAATTATTCACAAAAGCCAACAGGGTCAGATGATTTTAACTGGCTGTGAAACTCCATGTTAAAACTCCAAGGGCCACATACCAGCTTTCCCTGGGCAGAGGGACTCCACTTACTCAAGAGTAGTCTCACTTACTCAAGAAACAGAGAGAAGGAGACCCCTTGAGCACGGAAGTTCAAGACCTGCCTGGGTAACATAGCAAGACTATTTCATAAAAAGACCTTTCTAGTCAGGTGTGGTGGCACAAACTTGAAATCACAAAACTTTAAAAGCTGGGACAGGAGGATGATGAACTTGAGGCTATCCTGGGCTACAAAGACCCTATTTTAAAGTTAAAATTTTCTATGTTGGGGTATAGTTGAGAGGGGTATAGTTGATTTGCTTACCATGCACATGGCCCCGGTTCAATTTTTAGATCCAAATCAGACAAAAACCATGAACTTCTAAATTGATCGTAATATAAAGCACAGAGGACTCTGGGCCCATCAGATGTCCCTGCCACAGAGAACTCTATGTGCCAGTATGATGCATCTCCCATTATCAAAACATCTTCTGCTAATGTACATGCGTTCACACCCCTGTGCACACTGTCAGCCTCAGATCTATAGAACCCTGCTTTAACAAAAAATACACAAGGGTGGCCTGATGCTTCAGTCTGTAAAAAGATGTCACCTTGATTCTAACACAGACAAGCAACCACACTCTCTAAATGACTGTAACTGAGCTGGCCAGAATACCTCATGGGCTCTTCTCAGGAGAAACACTACTGATACCTTCAGAGATGTCAGGCAAAAGTCCAGACATCACCCCTGAACAGCACTCACTACAGTTGCTCCCTAGAGGAGGTTGGTCTCTCTTCCCTGGGCCAACAGACAGACACTAAAAAACATCTGCAGGGCTACCTACCTTCTTCCGGCCATACAGCAAGAGCTCACGGAACCGCTCGGTCTCCTTCTCCAGCACGCTGGAGGTCACTGTCTGACTGTCTGTGAGAAATGAGAGCTGGGCTTCCCCTGACTCCTCCTCTTCCACTTGTTCCACAGCCTCATTGGTAAAATCTATCAGGTTTGCCTCATTGGGTGACTTTCCAGGAAGCCATACGGTTCTATGGTCCCGTAACAAAAGCTCTGCAATGTCTGTTCCCACAACGGTCTACAGGGTCAATGGAGACAGGATGGAGAGCAAGATAAGACTAAATTATTAGAAACAGAGTTTCCAACCAGATAACAAGACAACTCCTAGGCTGTCAGAGCATGGCCAGGTCTACATGGGCAACACATGTTAGACCTCAAGAAAGAAGTCTGACTCTTCATGTGGGCAGGGACACAAGGGCTGAGGTGGCAGCTCACCCCAAATCTCACACCTCCTTTTTGTCCTACTTTCCCAGGTTGCTGCCATGACTCTTCCTGAGGAGGCATGGCATGGGGTAGGATGCTCTTCCTGAGGAAGCACTGCATGGCAGGCTTGACACTGACTATAGCTCTGAATTGGAATAAGGAACAGATTCTGAGACTAAAGGCGAACAGGGAGAATATTCAAGAAGTAAAAGGGAACATACCCCATTCTGTCTGCATAACAGAATAATGAAGTTCCAAAGAAGACTTGCAGACTCTTTGTCAATTAAACTTTCATTCTGCAAACATTTTGTCGCTTTGTTTTGTGCAAAGTTAATAACGTCTACTTTGTGGGTATCATCTCTGGGGAAAGAATGAACACCCAGTGAATGGTGATACCAAAACTGTGAGTCAAACTCAGCAGCCGCCATGTGGCAGACATCAAGAGAGACCACAATAGGGAACCTTACTTGCCGAGAGGTCCTGGGAAGGAGCGCATCTCTTCCTGCTCAGGTGTGTGCTGCAGCAAGGTCTGCAAGGAGAGGGGCAGAGTGGCTCATGTGTTCAGTCAGAACCACCAGCAGACTGAGTCACAAAAACCATTTCTGGAACCACACCCATCCCTCTGCCCAGAGGGCGAAGGGACTTGGTTACAGTTATATGAGCATGAACTACAATGTAGGTTTTCAGATTTTAAGCCAAAGCCCAGTAAGCCTGAGCTTTCCAAGAAAGTATGTTTTCCAAGGCCATGGGTGCAGAGAACACCAAAGATCCACGGATACCTCCAAGCTATGGATCTCCACCAGTGCAGGCTGTCCTTCTGAAGGCAGGTTGGGAATCACTTTAAGGAGCTGACCACCAGGACCAAACCTGGCACAGACATGAGGCACTGTAAACTTCTCAGGAGAGGTCGGTCTTGATGGAACTGAATTTAAATAAATAGGAAGAGAAACAATGAGCCGGCTGGTTGTATCTTACAGCTTCTAGACCAGTTTCCCACCTCAGGCTTCCTGCCTAAGCTCAGACTGACTATCACAGAACACCCAAGAGCAAAAGAGCTGCAACTCACACACAGAAATGCTTTCTCATACTAACTAATACTTCACTTAGGAGAGCTCTCACTACACGTTAGGAGGTGAAGACTCAGGAGAGAGTCAGAATGGGACACGGGCACAAATCAGAACAAGAGTCTCTCAGGGGAACTGGGAGTTCCATGAGCACTTACCCACATAGCCAGTGTGAGAACACAGAGAAACCCAAGGCTTGACTAGATGAAAGGAGACTAGACTCAAAATTACACATTAACAGTGCACACTGGGCAAACAGACAGCTCTTAGACCCTGAGACAAATGTCAACCCAAGGGCCAACTTCAGCCTGTATCAACAAGCCATGACATCCAGGACAGTGAACACAGAGTACAAAGAGGAGCTGATTGAACTCTATTCTATCCCAACCTGGTGGCTGCATGCTGAACTGCTGAGACGCACCTTGCTCCACAGCAGGCCAGGAGGTGTCTGCAGGGTAGCTGTACTCAGGAAAACCATGGGCACCGCTGAAATTGCTGGCATATGTGCCATAGGCATAATCACCATGAAATGAGCCTGGGGCATGAGGGGCCTCAAAGGAACTGCCAGTCACATGGTGGCTTCTGTAAATCTGACTCTTGGGAAAGAGATCAAGCAGAGAAAGTGAGTTCCCATGAATACCAGAAAGACTGTGGGTACACTGTTAGTCCTAGGCAGAGACAAAGGGCAGGCCAAGACATAAACACCTGCTCTTCCCCTGCCAGGCCTGCCCGGCACACCTGGTGTGAATGAGAGCTGAGACTGCTGCGGCGGCTGGGCAGGCTGTGAGTACTGCGCAGGCTCCGTGCTGAGTGCTCGCTGTGGATGCTGCGTCTGTCTACTTCTTCTCCATAGGGGTCCCTGTGAAGCTCAGTGTCATCATCGAAGCTCCCAGTGAAGCGAGGGTCATACCTCCAGTGGTCATCACATTTCTCAGGCCTAGAGTAAGCAGGGGACCAAGGCAGGAGATGGGAAGGGCAGCTCCTTGGGACATCACACAACTACCAGGAACGTTCTACAGCTGCAGCTAACTCTTACTGCCCACTGTCCTCCCTGAGAATGTTAGTTACAGCTAACCTTGCAGGCCTGGCACAAAAAACCAAATCCTAGGTTCAGATGCAGGTGATCTCAGAGAATACACTGCAGGTGCAACTTGAAGGCAGTCTCTTTCCTGGACTATAGGTAGGATGGAGAAGGGACACCAAAGAAAAAAGGAAGCAGCCCTCAGGTCCTCCCAGAGCTACTAGGAAGAAATACATTTGAGCCAGTCCCCCTCCTGTAAGCTGGAGGTGGGAAGGGGTGGCCAGTGCTTCTTCCTTCAAACACTAGATTACTTCTCAGAAGCCCCAGAACTATAGTTGATTATTCCCAAAGACAGGAAAAGGGCAAGCAAGAGCACACCTCAGCTTCCTCCAACTTCCTTCATCTGTGTGTAATTCACCAACCTGTCACTGTAAGCATAGCTGTCCTTCCTGTATGGGTCATGATCAGAGTCATACCAGTACCTCCGGTCCCAGGTGCGAGGGTCCCTAAAGCGAGACCCATAGTAACGATCCCAGCGGCCTGGGTCTGTAAGTGAAGAATAAAGGGATGAGTGCAGTAGCCAAAGACCCACCCAGCTCCCCTGAAGCAGGCGACAGCTTAGGAGCAAAGGACAGCCCTGGCCTAGAGAAGAAGCCCTGACCTGGAGAGGCCAGCTGCCTCCTGCCCATGATGGAGCAGTCACTGGCTATTCTCTCAATGCAAGTATTAAGAGTGCTATAGAAGTTCTTTTTCACTCTTTTTGGTTTGTTTTGCAATGAGAGGAATCAAATCTAAGGCTTCAAGAATAGGTAGATTATAGCTAGATGCCACTGTTAAAGCCCCAGCCCCAATAATATTTTTTAATAGTTAATTTCAACTAAGATTATACTAATTATCTTCCTAACGTGGTTCAGGATGTGTGTGTACGTATTTATTTAAAGAGCATATATATATGCTCTGCCTGCATGTATGTCTTAGTGAGGGTGTCATATCCATTGGAACTAGAGTTACAGACAGTTATGACCTGCCATATAGGTGCTGGAATTGAACCCAAGTCCTCTGGAAGAGCAGACAATGCTCTTAACCACTGAGCTATCTCTCCAGCTCATGTTTCAGGATATTTTAAGAAAATAATTTCATTAAAAGCAAACTCTAAGCTGGGTGTGGTGGCATATGCCTTTGATCCCAAGCACTCAGAAGCCAGAGGCAGGCAGAACTTTAAGATTGAGGCCAGCCTAGTCTGTAGAGTGAGTTCCAGGACAGACAGGACTGTTAGACACAGAGAAACCCTGTCTCAAAAAACAACAACAACAACAACAACAAAAACAAGCCAAAAGCCAACTCTAAAAAGAAATATTGTTTTTTGGTTTTTTTGTTTTTGTTTTTCGAGACAGGGTTTTTCTGTGTAGCTTTGGCTGTCCTGGAACTCACTCTGTAGACCAGGCTGGCCTCAAACTCAGAGATCCACCTGCCTCTGCCTCCCAAGTGCTGGGATTAAAGGCGTGCGCCACCACTGCCCGACCTAAAAAGAAATATTAATGTTATAACAAACAGGAGGTACTGGTTTAGGAGAGTGTGTACAATACTCCTGTTTAAAATTCATGCAAATGTTTATGGGGCAAAGAGCCCCCTGGGAGCCAGAAGGAAACAACATGTGGACCTGTCAAGGGACTTCAGAGCGTTGTGGCAAAACAGCACACAGCTGGGTTGCTAACAGAACTCATAGCTTTTTCTAGGAAACATTTTGTGAAAGGGATATATGAAAGTAAACAAACTGCCACAATAAGCAGGCTAGAGCTGTCACCAAGGAGCAAGTGTCAACCTCATTGACTTGCATTTAAGTATGGCAGCATGACTGGGCAGCCAGCCTTGCATTCCACCCCAGCCTCATTAGCTCATACTTGAGAAGTCACATGTGGACCAGGAAGCCTTAGAAGTAGTCATTGCACTTCATGTCAATATGACAGACACACAATGCTGTGGGTACAATGTGACTTTTCAGTGAAGTTGTCAAAATGATCATTTCCAGATGTGCAGAATTCTTAATTACTTTAGCTCTTGGGATAAAAACACAGTGAAAGGAAAAGTGATCTTGATTCACCTCTAGACCATGACTTATACATGGCTGCATGATCACAGCAGTGGTTGGACAGTCCCCTGCTAATGGTTACAACTTCTAAACATACCTCCATAATCATACTGGCCAGAGTAATAATTTGCATAGTAATCACTGTGACTGCTCCATCCACTCTTGGAATTATAGTATCCTTCAGGATATCCTTGCCTGGGAGAGAAAAAGAGCTGTTAAACACAGTATCTGTTTCTTAAAGTAGATCTTATATGTATATTTAAGCAAAAAAACTTAAGGTCATCTACCGGTCTTATACAGCCCAGACCCACCTGCCTAGGGACAGTAACACCAGCAGTTAGCTGGGAAGTCCTACAATTAAGACGAGGCCTCGCAGACAAGGCCACAGGCCAATGTGATTGAGGCAGTTGTTCACTTGAGTGTCTCTTGCCAAGTGACTCTCAAAGTGTGTTAAAGTGCCAGCTGCAGCTATTACACCTTTTTAATAAATCTCTTTAATAAAACAATACTAACAAATAAAATGATATTGTTCTGGCTTTAGCTTTCCTTTGGTGTGCTAGGTGTGTAAGAAATTAGCCAACCTAAAGCACATACAGACATTCATGAAGACACCTCTGCTATGGAAAACTAACCAGATCACAAGCAGAAACAAAGATGAGACTATGGAATTTCTTATTATGTAGCTATCTAAAACTGAACCTGTCAAGATGACTGTTGTACTGTGCTCAGCAAGAGTCAACTCATCATGTGCCTGGTCAGGGCTGCACCATAACAAGTTTCTAGGTCATGCTGAGCAGCCACAAAGCACTACGCCCAGACCAACTTCTACTGCCTTTTCTTTTCTTTTCTTTTTTTTTTTTTTTTTTAGGCCAGGGTCTCACTGTGTAGCATAGACATGCCTTAAACTCATGATAACCTTCCTGTCTGTGCCTCCATAGTGATAAGATTACAGAGGTGAGCCACCAGAAAATGACTTCACTAACTATAAGTGCTCAGTGAGGCCTTGTGAAGTGGGCCAGGGCCAGCAGATCGATAAGGAGCTAGCCTCTTCTAAGCCCAATAAACTAAACCATGACCCCGACTAGTTACAGAGGAATTACTTACTCAAGAAAGAGGGTGTAAGTGCACTACTTAAGAGTGTTTGGCACTCTCAGAATTGTCAAAAGCACTAAATATTGTTGAATTTTCTGATACTCTTTTAGGAAACTGCTCATCTGAGCTTGGCTGTTTGGCTAGCATAGCATCTGCTCAGCTGGATGCCCAGCCCAGGAATACCACCAACTTGCCCTTAAGGTTTCATTTAGGTTGGCTACCCGAGACCTTCATCTGACACTGATTACAGAAAACCATCTTGATATGGAGATCAAGATGCCATTACCTCAACTGCACTCACCAACCTACCTACATACAGTTGAGGAAGGACACAGACAAACATGGGAAAGGACACAGACAAACATGTGTCCCACTGCAAGCAGGTCCTCTAGGGATGCTATCACCCTAACACTGAGTATCATCAACACTGAGTGTCCACTCACACAAACACACAGACAAGAGAACAGGTTCCTGCAGGCTGTGACAAATCAGAGTTGAAGATACTCAAAGGACCTGAAGAGATGAAGAAAAGCTGCAGCCATAGTGACAGACCCCACAATGGTAACCTGAGCCTCTGACACAGTCACTCTTGAAAGTTAATTCTTCAATGAAGCTGTAGGCAGACGTGTGAAAGACAAACTGACACACCCTGGCTCTGCCCCCCACACCTTCTCCCTTCTGCTCTTCAGCAGACAGATCCACAGGCCTCTCGCCTTCTCACAGACTTTGAATCAGAAAGCTCAGCTGTATGAATCCAAACGCTACTTCCCATCTAAGATCCCCCAAATTTTCTCACAATTAAGTATATGTCTGTCTCTGTCCCTCAAACACACGTGTGTGCATGTGCTTGAAGTGTATGTATTAGGGATCAAATCCAGAGCCTCATATCTAGCCGGCACGTACTTCAGAACTCACCCAAGCCTCAGTACTGCTGTTTCATAAAGACTCAGAATGATTAGCTATGGATGCCTGTACATTGTTCAGTGTGTATCTGGAGCAAGGTACATTAGGGCTAGCTAAATGGACAAAGGCTCACATGCAAAGCAGTGTGTCTTCAGACAAGTTACCAAATACCTCCAAGAACCTAGAGAAAACTCTGAAAGCAAGTGCACATATAACCTTAGCAGCTGGGAGTTTCTAAGCAAAAGAATACATCCTTATAGCAAAGTCAGCTACCATGAGCTTTCCTTGACTACTGGGCTTGACTAAGCAAGACACTGCAGGAACTGAGGTATCAAAGGACACTGACCAAGGCTGACACCCCACTATTTTTCACAATGTAGTCAATGGCCTAGGGTGGACACGAGATGAAAAGTAGGCTCTGGGCAACTGAGAATGAGACGAACTTTGACCTGGCTTACAGACTTACTCAGAGGGCACAATGCCAGGGTTGTGGATAGCCAGTATAGGAGATATACAGGCTGTGGGGAGGGGAACTTTCACCAAAGTGGGCAGAGCCAGGCACAGAACACAGCTTTTGGTTTCTGTGTTAGCGATCATTTGATGGATCTGTGGATTACGCTGTCTCTGTGATCAAGCATCTGCAGCAGTCGGAGGGCCCTAATCACCCACAAGCACACTGCCAGCAGCGGAGTGGGTGTGCCTAGACAGGAACAGCCATCCATCTATTAGCATAGAGGCCACTTCTTTATGGCCTCACACAGAGTCTGGCCTGGCTAAGGATTGGGGACAAATGCTAAGTGACAACTCTGCTATGACTATATGTGGCAATACACTTAGTTCTGCTTTGTTCATGCAGACAATATGGGTTTGTAGGATTCTCTAGAGATAAAGAATTATTATCATCACTAAGTTACCATCACAGCCAACAATACATACAACTGAGTATGAGAGTAAAGCAGCTGCATGGGACGCAGATCCCACCTGGGAGTGAGCTGGTCAGAATAGTGACTTGCACGGGAGCTGGGCCGCTCAGGCTCAGAATAGCGGTGGTTCTCAGCATAAGCAGATGCTGAGCTGTCATAGGGTCTGTAACGAGGCTCATACAGGCCATACATATCCTGTGGAAAAAAGTTTGGGGTATTGTTAGACTCCATGAAGAGCAGACATTGAGTGACAGGACTAGCTCTAGGTGCTGCAGATGCCTACTGTCCAAGAGCAGAATCATGGGTAGGATTCTGTCATAGAAACAAAGCCTAAAGTATAGTCCACATCAACGGGCAGCCAGCAGAATCTCTCTAAGGCCCTCCAGGGCACCTCAGTAAAGCCACAAGACCAGGGATCCATGTAAGTAAATCGTAAAACTACTGGTTTTAAAAGCCTCACAACGAAAGATTGCATTGCTCGTTGTTTTCAAATTTAGGGAGATGTCTTGTTTTGGTTTTTTTTTGTTGTTGTTGTTTTTGCAGCAGTCTCATACTTAGCCTCAGCTGGCCTAAAACTCACTCCAAAGCTCACAGTGGCCTCAAACTTGTAGAATCTACCTTTATCAGCCTCCCCAGTCTTAGAATTACAGGCACGAACCACCATACCTGGCTTTAAAAAAAAAAAAAATTATATCTTATTCTAATGAGGATTTCAGCCCACCGTAACAAAACTATGGCCTCTGCCCTATCTCTGGAAAAAAAAGGCTCTGTAGGACATGTGGAGATCTAAAAAGAAGTGAAGTGATACAGGCAAAGGCCTCAGCTTTGCCATCAGCTGACAGGTTTTCATGAAATCATGAAAAATGGTTCTTCTGACCACTGAGGACCAGGGCAATTGAGGCATGGATGCACACTCACAGAAGAGCTGTGAGGCTTGGGATTCCAAAGGAGTCTGCAGCCCATCATCTGTGGCTCCACCCACCCTACAGCCCAAGATCAGACCACAAATCGGAAATGCCTCATACAGAAATAATAGCTATGGCTCCTCCTTCTAAAATCTAGAATTTACTAGTCTTTAGGGAAGATATGCAACTGCTCACACATTTATACCTACAACCCTGTCTCTAAGGTTCCTTCTAACACATCTTCCTGTATAGCACCAGTGCCAACTGTTCTCAGGCCGCACAAGAATTCAACACCACCTAGCCCCAAATACTGGAGGACTTGGTCTTTCACCTTTCAGTAACACAATCCACCTAACTTAAGTAATGATGACTCTGGGCCAGAGGTAAGGAAAAGCTAACAGTGATCAAGCATGTCCACTTCGAACTACTGCAGGATTAAGTGGAACCTAAACAGCAGTGATGAGTTTGCACCACACCAGAAAGAGGCAGGAAGGAACTCAGAATGCCTCCCACTCTGCAGGATCACTGCTATGTACTTGAGAGGTTTATCTCCCTCACCTCCTTTCATTACTGCACATGGATAATCTAACCTTTTTCCTCAAAACTTTATTCTCAAGGAAGGACACAGAAGATTCCTAGAGTTATTCCTGTCATTAGTTTCATAAGTTGTTTTTGTTATTAAAACCAGATGAAAGGTGCCAGCAAAATGGCTGGCTGGAGTTTAATCCCTGGCAACCACATGGTAGAAGGAGAAAACTAACTCCTAAAGGTTATCTTCTGACCTTGTGTGTAATGTGACATGTGTGCCCACATGCCAATACATGAACACATACACATGCATAATAAATAAATGTTTTAAAATATATAAAAGAGCTGGATATGTTGACACATACTGGTAATTCCACCACTCAGGATGTGGAGGCAGGATTTTAAGACTTCAGGTTATCCTTAGCTACATATGGGGCTAGCCAGGGCTAAATGAGGCCTGTCAAAACCAAAACCACCACATTCACAAAAGTGTGGCATGGTAAAACATGTTAAGGGCTGAGACAGAAGGATTTTAAGTTCACAACTAACTTGGCCCACACAGTGACACCTGTCTGAAAGCACAAACAAACAACAGCACACACAACCTACCTACTAAGCTCCTCCCTAAGCAGTCAGCCCAGCACTGTAACTGCAGCAAGGCCACGAATGCTCTGGGAAGCACTGCACTCTTTGTCAGTCAGATGTCAGATTACACAAAAACCGCACCAGTAATACAAGCGATACACCATGCTACAGGTCCCTCTGAAAGAAGAGCTTTGTTGGTGGACAGGGAAGATTTTTTTGGGGGGTGGGGGGTGGCACATGGGTCTGAAGAAAGGTCATTCCTGAAATAGCATTAAGAAGAGAAAAAAGGGGGTGAAGTGAGGAAAGAAATATGGTTAAATGTCAGTGCTCTTACCTGGTAGTATAGGGAGGCTGTCCCAGGATCTGATGGGTACTGAGACTGGTAGGCATCATACAGGGGTCTATAATAGTAGTAGGATGCCAAGTCCTGAGGTGCTGGGCCAAAAGTATTGGGAGGTGGTGGGTGTAGCCACGGCTGCTCTGACCGCACAGCTGCCTGGCTGGAGCTCGTAGATGTAACTGATGCACTGGAGGGCTGCAGTAGCGGAGGCAGCAGCTGTTGGCCTGTGCTGACTGGAGCTGGACTTGCTGGTGGCTGGGCCAAGCGTTCAGACTGTCCTTGTGTGGGTGGGCTTTCTGAACTTGAAGGCTCTGGACACGCTGCTCTGGGCACTTGTTGGGGAGAATTCTGTGGCAGAGGAGGCACCAGCTCTGGCTGGGCTCTTTCTAGGCTATCCTGGTCCTGAGCATCTTTTGTTACCTGCTGGTAGAAATGATCCTGGTTATGTATCCCAGGCCCAGATTGTCTGGGATGATTGGCAAGAGGCTGCTGAGAAGATGGGCCATCTGAATGAGATGGGCTATACATTCTCACAGGATTTTCCAAAGTTCTATTTAATGTGAAGTCTAGAGCGCCAACAGCTTCTTCCTGGTTACTAGAGTGATTTGCCTTATTACTATTAGGTACTAAAGTACTGTTTGCAGGTGGAACTAGCATCACACTTGTATTTCCAGCAGGGCTATTAACAAACTCAGAAGGACCCTTTTCTGCATTAGGATGCTGACTTTGAGGAATCTGAGGGGACAGCTGTTGAACCAACCAACTATCAGGCTGGCTAGCAATCATTTCAGCAGACCCAGAACTTCGAGGGGCACAATTCTGGGTGATACTGCTAGGCAAAGGTGAGCCAGTGGCAGCACTGGTTGGAATTCCAGACAAAGCGGCATGTTCTTCAGAATCACGACTGAAAGCCTGGTTGCTGCTCATTACGGATTTCTCCCCCACCACAGCATCTCCCCAGGACTGATTCTTCTCATTAGGATTCAGTAAGGATACAGAAAAATTAATGGGCTGAGCCAAATTATAGCTTTGATCAGGTTGAGCAATCAGGACAGGTTGATTGTGCAAAGATTCAGTGGGTGGCGAAGACAGCAAACTCGCATAACCAGAACTTGCCTGCAATGGAAGGGCCTCCTCTTCTCCTACCTTGGGAGGGTTCTCAAGGTTCTCAGAAGCACCAGGAGGGTCTTGGTTCTGCAAAGGTGGCACAGACCCTGGTTTCCACGACTGCTGTCCAGACATTCCCTTTTCTGGTTGACGAACAACCTCTGAAGGTTTTGGTTTTACAGGAACATAAAGTGCAGGGGCAGCAGGAGCTAGAAGGACATTGCCACCAAAATCTGGCAGCTCATTTTGTGCCCACAGAGTTGTTGCTGGGCTCTCACACTTCACAGGCCCCTGGGCCCTGGCTGAGGGCCTCTTATCAGGCACTGGACGAACAGTATCCAAGGGTGGCCCTGCTGTGTGTGAAACCAGTTGTCCAGCCTCTCCGGTGGTGCTCAGAGGCAAAGGGCAGGTCTGAGGTGCACACAGAGTCTCCATGTTGTCTGGTGGCTGTTCCAGGTTTCCTGGGGTGGTATCAGGTGGTACAACAGTTGCTCTGCGCTTCTTCTGGCAGTTCTGGGTCCCTCTCACTTCAACCACCATGTTGGCACGATCTGCTTCAATTGGTTTCACTCCAACCAAGTGGGATTTTACTGGCTCAAAAGAACTATTTGCACTTGTTTGGAAGACTCCTGTCGGTTTTGGAGGGCTTGGGGTTGAAGGCTGGGGCAGGCTGCTGCAGTAATTTTGGCTCCCAGTCACTTCGTCCGTTTCACCTCCAACAGGAGAAGAATCAATTTGCTTAAAAAAACTCCCTGAAGTATCATCTTCAAGTTTTCCAACTTCTTGCTGAATGAATGTGCCCACCAATTCTTGGGGTCTGGTTGACTCAGGAGGACTTCTGTGGCTATGGCTGCTGTAGCAGGATGACACACTGTCAGGTCGTGTAGGGTGCAGTGGTACGTCAGGGGCCTCAAGATTTAGCCCCCCACCTCTGGTGAGGCCCACAGTAACAGGCCTGGAGGCAGCTGGCCCAGGAAGGGGCCCATATCGGAACTGATCACTCAGGGAAAAGGGATCCACATTCAGGGTCTCACGTGGCAAAACTTCTTGATTCTGAACAAATTCTAAGTTCTCAACATTCTCACACTGTGGTCCACTAGCACAGTGGGTCCCAGCGCCCGGAATATCACCCCATGTATCATTAGCAGGGGTCATAGTGGTCTGTTTGTCAAGACGGATGCCCACAGACTGAGAACAATAAGGTTGCACATCTCCTTCCTGAGCAGGCTCGCTGCTAGGGCCTCTGAGAAAGGCCTGGTAGACACCACCAGCTCCAGGTGCTGCTGGATGGCCCAGTCTGGAGGTAGAAGAGACGATATCCAAGTCCAATCTGTCATCAAGGCCTGCTTTTTCAGATGAGAGGTTTTCCTCGTTCTCTGTCTCCTCCCCTTGAAAAAACATTGAGAGAGCTCCAGAGGCTGCTTCTTGCAGGGCATGGTTAGTTGCAGCCACTGGGGGATGGTGTGCCTGGTTTTCAGGGCTGTTTCCCTGAGTGAAGGGATTCACATGGGCAGGGTCTGACAGATGCTCTTTATTCACTCCTGGATTCTGCTTAAACTCTGGGCTTGCCCACATATTCCCAACTCTGGAATTCTGCTCAAAAGTGTGTTTTGGGGGGAAGCTACCCAATGGGTGATTTTTACTCTGCTGGTGGACTACCTCATTCCCTTCACCACTGGCCAAGGATGCTGGAGGAAATGTTTGTGGGACATGGGACTCATGGCCAGGCCCCTGGTGTAGACTAGATGAAGAGGGAAAATGGGGCAAGCTGGCAGCCTGGGGCCCTATGTTCTGAACAGGTTCCTCCAGGCAGGGTGAGTGATGCTGATAGGGGGGTTGAGGGCCTCCTTGTACAGGCCCCCACTGACCTGGCATCTGTGGCTGAGGGAGGAAAGGAGATGCTGCGTGGGCCACAGCACCATCATGTGGGGCATGCCTATTCATGGGACGGTCAGGCCCAGACCCACTGTCATTCAGGTGGCCCCCATGAGGCTGTTTAGGACCCACTCCTGGAATGTAGTGAGGGGGATGTGGCAGCATCTGGACTTCAGGTCCTGAGCTGGAATCAACCTCAGCACTCCTGTTCACCTCCAGCCCAGGCAGTGAAGAAGGGGTAGATGCAGGAGGAAAGAGACTGGTATCTGCTCTAGGCTGTGACAGAGTTCCTGACAGAGGCTCATGAAGTCCTGTGGAGCTGTCCCCAGCATTTGTGGGAGGCACAGGCAAACCAGGCCACTGAGAAAAAACAGAGAGGGCTGGGCCAGGCAAATTGGGCAGGCTGCTTTTGGATGAACTGCCCACTGGTGTGTTTTGAAGAGTCTGTCTATTAAAAGCAAACGGATCCGTTACTGGCTGCAATGGGCGTGTTATGGGAGCCACTGGTGCATTATTACTGACTGGCTTCCTATAAGGGCTGTTGGCCCAGAACATGCTCCGAGGATTCCCAGCTGGGGGTGGTCCAGCCACACCAGACGGGACTGCCTGAGGTGGTGGCTGCATGTTGGAGTCTTTCACCCGAGGAGACGCTGCTTATAAAGGAGGCAGAGAAGAGCTATTCTTTAATTTGTGCTAAAAAAGAAAACAGAAGAGGAACATAAGGTTATAGACGCACAGTCCTGGCTACAATCAATAAAACTATGAAAATAAAAAGACTAAATGTGATTTTTAAATCATTTAAAACCAAAGATTCCACCTCTCTACATCCCCACCTCACACTGTCAGGTACAAGAAACAACCATATTGCCAGTCTGACAGGCTGACTACCAGATGTGCCTTAGTCCTTGACACTTCTTTAAGCCACCACTACCATATCTAGAAAAAGCCAACTCCACTATTAAGAAACTACATAATTGTGCTTTTTGTAATGTTAAGTCTAGAAGAGTTTATTTATACTTCCTAAAACACAGTTATAAAGTTACTAAATGCATTTACCCCCACCAAGAAAAATGTTTAGGGTTGTCCTCTGAGAACAGTGAAACAAAGTTGCCTCTGACCACTGAAGTTGTAACAAAGCAGCTACTAAAAATCCCAAGGAAATTTATAGCACTTTTACTGGTCTCACATTTCCAACAGGCAGATCTCAACAAACCTCAGGGGGGAAAAAAGAGAGAGAGAGAAGGTGGTGTGAGCTAGAACAAGATTCACACCAGGTGTTTTTTTTTTTTTTTTTGTAAGACACAATTCAAGTGTGACACCTTAATAGCCCCTTTCTTTGTGTCAGTCCTTCTTCCTGGCACCACCCTCAAGAAGAAATTTGTTTAGCTAATCCACAGAAAAATAAAGCAAAGACAGTTTAATTCACAGATGTACACCTTGTTCTTGGATATCTTTTTGATACTCAGATTAAAATACAAACCACTGATATATGTATTTTAAGTAAAGCAGTTTACAAAAGGCCTTTAATCCCTATCTAAATGTTAGTTTTATTCATCTATTACCTCAGTTCCATTATTGCCCACATATACTCCTTCCTATGTCAACAGAGGACCCTATCAACTGACTAGCACCTGACTATGGACTACAATGGAATTTCAATTAGAAGCAACGCCAGGAGTTCATTAGGCTCTAGCTTGTCATTTTACATAATAAAGAACATTGCTGCTTTACAAGAACCAAAAGTAGAAGGAGAATTGCTACCCCTATTTATCTGACCAGCTGCAGAGCCACCATAGACACAATAACATGGCTCGGGACCTGACCTGGACACACAGAGTTCCATGTTCTTCCTGAAACCTGGCTAGCAAGCATAAAAGGCAGCTGAGGCTGTCCTTCATCACAACAATTTCAAGCACATTAAACAATGAAAAATAAACCAAGCAAAAACTAAACTAAAATACAATACACAATACAGGGCTAATGCAGCAAGTGTCAATAGGTTGGGTATCCATTGAACACCTAAGGGCAACTTTCTGCAACTAGTTTCTACATTCACAGAATGAGAGAATATGACCTCCCCCAACCCCCACTCAAGTGTCTTCCAAATTCATTATTTCTTTCAAGGGTCCAATCCCTAATGCTGCCTCCCAGAATCTAAATGGCCTAAATTTATACTCAACTATTTGTTTGAAATTATTTTCTCAACTTTAACGAATTAAGAGTTATTTTATGAGCTAACACTGCCACCTACAAAGGAAACCCACAGTTCCTATGCTGACAGCTTTTCCGCCTGTTTCAGGTGGAACAATCTTGCAACTTGAATATTATTTTTTTAATCTTCTTTACTTACCAACAGAAAGATAATGAACTGCCTATCACTTATCTCAGGATTATAAATGGCAAGTTATGTTTAGCAAGTTATCTACTTTTCAAAAAAGAACCTGTTTCACATAGACCTACCAATCTCTCAGATTCATAAACCCAGCTCTGTAGCTCAACTGCCTCATAGCTACATACATGCTTACACAAGACATTTTAAGTATGACTCTGTGTGACTGAGATATTTAAAACATCCCGATTCGTTCACTGCCAGACTTAACAGCTGTAAACTGTAAAGCACAGGGGCACCCCAAAACATTAGTGAGCTCCACTCCACCAACAATGTCCCCTATGATGACTGCCTGTGATACTCTATCAGATAAACAAGATAAACACCTCTCTTCTAAGTCACAATCTGAACCAGAACCCTTTAAATGTTGAAGAAGATATTTGCAGAAGAGAAAGAGCTATACACTATGTGAGGAAGACACACAGGAAACGAGGGCATTTATAATTGCTTATAAAATTCCAAGGTCAATTTGGAGATTCATTCAGGAATAATGAAACACAAGAAGAAACAATCTCTACTTTGTCTCTTATCTCATCTGCAAGACATGATCACTTAAACCCTGAAAGGTATATGGACACAAAGTGTAATGAGGCTGCATTGTGCTGCAACTTGCAAAAGGACCCGCAGAAACTGTAATTTGTGAGTTTGCTGTTTCTTACTGCCAAATTTAGGTTGGAAAACGCCTCTAGTCAACACATTTGAAAGGAAATCTCTCCTTCAGTACACGACCGACCGCCGGGCAGTGGTGGCGCACGCCTTTAATCCCAGCACTTGCGAGGCAGAGGCAGGCGGATTTCTGAGTTCGAGGCCAGCCTGGTCTACCGAGTGAGTTCCAGGACAGCCAAGGCTATACAGAGAAACTCTGTCTTGAAAAACAAAAAACAAAAAACAAAACAAACAGTACACGACCGACCGTTCTACATGCCACTTAAAAACCGGTGTAAGCACAACAGCCAGAGTTTTCTACAGGATACTCCAAGGCCACGCCGACATTTTTTCTACACCTTGGTAAAAAACAAACCACGACCTCCCTTGCGACATCCTGCTGTGCCGGCCAAGAGATTACAAATAAATGCTGCTACTCCCTGTTTTAAAGGAAAATGTGTCCCATGATCACCAGCTCTGCTGAGGAAGTCTTCGAGCCAATGAGAATCAAATATCTTCAGAACCCAGCAACAGTCAAGCTTGGCAATCTCCCGCACCTTCCTTCGTTTTAAATAAGTTGCAGGTTTCCTCTGAGGCGTCACAGTCTGGCCATGCTAACACACCTTTCCCAGAGGCCGACCAGTTCCCACAGCCCAGACCATGCATCTGCCTCTCGTCAGGCCTGGGAATCACAAGCCCCTCGACAACCCACCAAGGCGACACGGTCTGTAACCTGTCCGGTGTCTCAGCACCAGGCGGCCCGGTACTGTCGTTCTCCCCAGGCCTGGCGGTGTCTCTTTAAATGCGCTCGCCACTCCGGGGTAGGCCCGATGCTCACTGAGCCTGCCTAGCCTCCGCAGCCTCGCCTGCCCTTGGGCCTCCACCGTGCTTCATACACTCAGCCCTCACCCGCTCAGCTGCGGTTGGCTTCTCAGGCGCCGCAAACTGAAACGCAGCCGGTGACGGCGGCGGCAGTAGGAGGAACTAGCGCGTACTCAGCAGCAGACGCAGCCATCTTGGCACATCCGGCTCCAGGTGCCGCCGCCGACGTGTCCGACGGAGACGTCAGCGCGAGCCCCGCCCCCTAATCGCCCCTCCTCTAGCTTCGTCCAGTCTTTCGCTGCCTCACCCATTGCCCCGCCCCCACTGCCCGGACCTCTCGGCCGCGCTCCGTACGTCTTCAGCGCATCAATCATGTCACGCCCCCTTTGGCTCCGCCCCCTCTCCCGTCCATTTTTTTTCACCGCTTTCATCCTTTTGTCCCGCCTCCCAGGAGCGACCCCTCCCCACTTTCCCTTTAAGAGCCTTTCACCGTGCCCCTTTTGACTCCGCCCTTCGTTCTTCTCCAGTCTTTCACCGCCTCATCGCTTCGTCCCACCCATAGGCCCCGCCCCTCTTACGTCAATCCTTTACAGCTCCAACCCGTGGCCCCGCCCTCACCCACTTGCTGAGCCAGGAGCGCGGGCCCTGCCTCCTCACGTCGCCCTGGTTACGCCAGTTCTGTCTTGCAGGCCTCAAACTCTAGGATTTGACCAGAAAGGATTCTTCAATTCAGATCCCCAGGGAGAAACAGTCTTGAAAAACCGAAGTCAGCAGTTTCGCTGAGTCCAGAGCCCCAGCGGGCTCTGCCGCCTGCCCCCTCCCCATTTTTCCGTTGGAGTCTCCTGGATGCCGGCGGGGCGACTACGCGTGCGCCACCCTGCTCGAGTGGCTAGGCAATCGTCTTCTGCAGGCTAGACACGCGCGTGCGCGGATCTGCATCCGTTGCTTGGTTACGGCTTTCTGGGTGCAATTCGCGCGGCTAAAGCAGATGCCTTTCCTGGTGCTAGCAGGAGCGCTCACACACCCCCACTCCTCTACCCCCTCCAACCGTTGCTAGAGGGGAGGACCCAGAGCCTGGAGGCCAGGTCCTTTAACCTTCCTTACGACTCCTCCCGGCAGGGCTCGGCCTAAAGCTCAAGGCGGAGCGCTGGACTTCTTAGACTAGGGATGTCAGCAAGTTTGTCGGAGCAGAGACGCTCCAGAAAAGGTGAGTGACCAGGCCTGGCTCTCTCACTGTACTCCAGAGAACATGAAGGTGGTGCCCCTGCGAAGCCCCCTGGTCAGTGGTGAGCCCAGAGGCAGGGAAGGAGGGAGTGTGGTGGAGCTGGCCAGCGCTCAGCCACTCAAGAGAGCTGGGAGAGCTGAGGGCCAGCTTCATCTCGTCTGACGTGGCACTATGGGTTACTCTGTAAAGCTAACATTTGTTCTCTTTTTTATGTTTATGAGTACACATTTGTCTTTAGAGGGCCAGGTGGACTCAGCTTTAAGTTCTTAAAGAGAGGCAGCAACCCCAACCCTAAGATGGCTAAAGCTACATAGTAGAAAGGCCTTGTCTCAAAAATAAAATAAATAAATAAATAAATAAATAAATGCAAGGTCTCCACTCTCAGGCCCCAAGGGTAGAGATGTTAGAGGGATGGCTGTCTATCCTGGCTCCTATCTCTGACTCTGTCCTAGGGTAGGGACAAGACTCATTGCCTGTAGACTGGCTGGCATCATGCAGCCAAGCTAACTTGGTCTCTGAGTGACAGACACTCCAGTTTTAGGCTCACTGTGCCCTGCTCTGTTGGCTGAAACCTCTCTGGGCATTGGGAGAGGCACTGGGTAGTTTGAGGACTGGAATGGGGTACTTTAATGCACATGCACAGGCAACGAGCACAAACTGGGACTGCCTGAGGCAGGCAGGGCATATGGTGACTCCTGTGTTTATGGGTGCCCTCACCATTACTATGGGTATTCCTGGTTCTGCCCCTTCCTCTTTGCCTGGGGACTCCATTTATTTGGAAGTTGGGCACAGCATCGTCAGCCCCCTGGAGTCCTATGTAGTCAGCATCTGATACAAAGCTGTTACAACCTAGGCTGCACTACAGAGCACAGAGGACTTCCATGCATGAAGGCCATGTCAGAACTCCCTGTGTTTTCTGACACTGTGACCAGCACTTGGTAACCATGTATTCTTTGTAGCTCTACCCAGTCAGCCTCTCCCAGTCACTGCACTGTCTGGTGTGGTGGCCCCTGGGCGGTTACATAGAGCTGCTTCACATGGAGCTGGCCTGAACATAAATCACACCAGATAGGAAAGAATTCACAGTGACTCACTAGTGAGTGTTTATTGAATGTTGAGTATTCTGAGTATGTTGGATTGAATAAAACTTCTTATTAAACATGGTGTTTTTTCTTTAATGTAACTAGGAAGTATGAAATTCCACATGTAGCTGGCAGTGCATTCCTTCCGGACAGTGCCAGCCTAAATGCTGTGTACTTGACATCCCTACTCTAGGGCTTGTAGCCTCCTTGAGTCAGGAAGCCACATGGTGTCTTTCTGACACCAAGAAGCTAGGGGCAGGCCTCTGAAGACTGCTTAAGGAAGAGGTAGCAGTGTTGGTGAAGAGAAAGTATCTCTTGGCCTCAAGCCTCTGTCCCTCACACCTGCCAGGTGTCGTTTCAACCTCAGGAGTTCTTGCTGGTTTGTGCCTGCTCTGTTTGTGGCACTGTGCTCGGCCCTTGACAGACCCTCAGCATGGACACAGCATCTGAAGAGAAGAAAGGGTCAGCTTCTAGGAGCCAGGGCTCCCTGACTGGTCCCGGCCACAAGCATGTTAGGGCCACAGGGGTGGAGAAAGCTGATGGGGGAGGGAGGGCTTCCCAAAGGATAAGGAGGTGATGGGCTGAGGAGGGTGGGAAGCAGAGGCAGCTGACGTGTAGAGTTGGATGTCACTTGTTTTCAGGTCCTATAGTATACACCAGTGTGCCACCCAGGCTGGCTCCCATGTGGCCAAGTGAGTGGAGAGCCTTTATTGAAGCTTAAGGCCAAACCCCTGAGAGCAATGGTAGGCAGCAGGAAAGGCGCCTCAGGCCAGTTTCACTTTTTCACATGCCTGTAGTACAAGGCTAGTTTGCCGGTGGAGCTCCATACCAGGCAGTTGCACCTCGATAGCCCTGCCTTCTACCTATAATGTCTTAGGCCTGCTGGGTGCTCACTGTGGATATGAGTGAGGGCTGACCTGTGGGCCGAAGGTGCCAGCTAAAGAAGCCCTGGCACTTTGTTCCTATCCTGGGCTGCTGAGAATGGGGCTTGCAGTCCTTCCTCCCCATAGGAGTGGACATAGCTTTGGGTGTCCCTGGCTACTAGAACATGGATAAAATGCCTCAAGCAATTCTCTGGGCAGGTGTTTAGTCCAGCTGTGCTGTAAGATCCAGAAGCCAGGGATTCAAGGGCAACAGACACTTGTCTTTCCTCACCTGTGATTTGCTGGGCAGGTGTTTAGTCCAGCTGTGCTGTAAGATCCAGAAGCTAGAATGTCAAGGGTACCAGGCACCTGCATTTCCTCACCTGTGAAAAGACACAGTAATCACAACTTGTCCTAGACTTTCCTGAAGACTTCTGGAACTGTCAGGGGTAACAAGGGCACAGAATTCACAGTAGGCCACTCCCTGGCCCCTCCCAGGTTTGGTACGTGGTAACTGCACTGTTGTCAGCTGCCTAGCCTATGGCCTCACTTTCATGTCTCCAGAGTCCTGCACTAGACTCGGCTTATTGTGTGTCTCTGAGGACATTTTTAGATCACAGAGCCACCCTATAGGGCGATGAGCAGGTAATAACACAAGGTAGATGTTGACATCACACTAACCTAGGGACACAGACAGAGCAGGAAGGTCTCAGCTGTGCTGGGGCCCTAGGAAAAGTAGGAAACCTCTTTCCCAGCACACATACAAAGATGGTGCGGAACCCCTGCTGTACTCCAGGCACAGCTGGCTGGAATTTGGACAGAGGCTCAGTTGGGAATTAGGCCACCCTTCTGTCCTGGAGAGGGTGTAGACACTAGAAAGCTCCCAATGTGGAGCTCGTGTAAGGCACTTGTCAAAGCAGGGGCAGGAGCTCTTTGGGACAGTCTGGATAGAGCTTCTGTATCGAAAAGGAAGGGATCCTTGGTTATGGGTCTGTAGGCCTGCCAAAGGATATTTGCTATAATATATTTGGAGATAAGGGAGGTCCTCGGGACTTTTCAGCTCAATTTGGCCTGCTCGAGTTAGCCTTGGGCATCTCAGGCAAGTGGCATTTCTGGGGCAAATGTAGAGCCCACCATAATGAAGCCCTTGGGCAGAGATTGCGTTTTCTGGCTGCAACTGCTTCTGACAGCACCAGCATAGCAGCAAGGCATGAGTCTGAAACATGGGTGGTAATTCGCATTGTATCGGTGGACTCCTGAGGAGTCTGGGCAGGGAAAGAACAATGGCCTTGAGAAGTCCAGGAGAAACCCCAGTGTGCAAAGGGTACCATGTGCCAAACTGGCTGTGTCCAGGGATCCTGGGAAAGCGCCCTGCCAAACTCCTTTTTCTCCCTGAGCACTTGTTTCTACTTTTGAAGTGCTTGTGGGCAGCATAGCTAGATGGGTCCCTTACATTCTTAATAGGGAGATGACCTCTTGTGTAGATCTGGAAGTCACGTGGCTCTGGATCTAGTGAATAAACTTGAAGGAACTGTTTCATTCAGTTTCCTTGTATGCAACATGAATAATGTCTTGGGGTGGACACACATGCCATCTGGAGGACCTCTTGCTGGCCATAGGCACACTGGTGGAATGCTGTCAGCAGAGGGAGGCAGAGAGCCACCTACAAATTACCCAGCCATTGAGGGCTCCTTCCAGATCCTGCCTCACTTTAGTTAGCCGCAGGTGTTGCACACCCTGCAGATGCCCCACAAAGCAGCCCTCGCTGTGGGAAGTCTTTACTTCTGGACTCCCTGGAGGTGGTGGGCTTGCTGAAGATAGGCAGCTGCTGCTTAGATGCACTTTGGAGTCACAGAAGACAATGGATCTCCAAGCTCTGAGGTCAGAGACACAATCCTCAACCTTGTGGGAACCAGTGGCATTGCTGTTGAGATAGAGGAAAGGACCTTGTTATGTGTCATCCCTTCCACCTGACCTGCTGAGGCCAAGGTCAGGGACCTTTTTTCTCCCCTTCCCTTTTCCAGATTAAGAGGATTGGGTTGATGGGGAGTAAATAAGACTGTACGTATAACACTGTATTCTGTTTCTCATGAGAGTCCTCTGCATATAGAAAATGGATCTCATATGCAGTGGAATCTAAAAATAAGCCATGAGGTCAAAGTTGTGTGAGAGCACTGAAGCCTGCACTTTGTGGAGCACCGTAGGTGGTGTGTGCACATATGAGCTCTGCAGCACACATTCTTGGTCACTGGGAACCTGGTGTCACCATCTGTGATGGTTTCTATATGCTCGGCCCAGGGAGTGGCATTATTAGGAGGTATGGCCTTGTTGGAGTGGGTGTGTCACTGTGGGTGTGGGCTTTAACACACTTGGCCTAGCTGAAGATGAAGATGTAGAACTCTCAGCCCCTCCTGCACCAAGCCTGCCTGGATGCTGCCATGCTCCAGCCTTAATGATAATGGACTGAACCTCTGAACCTATAAGCCATCCCCAGTTAAATGTTGTCTTTATAAGAGTTGCCTTGGGCCGGGCGGTGGTGGTGCACACCTTTAATCCCAGCACTTGGGAGGCAGAGGCAGGCGGATTTCTGAGTTCGAGGCCAGCCTGGTCTACAGAGTGAGTTCCAGGACAGCCAGGACTACACAGAGAAACCCTGTCTCAAAAAAATAAAACAAAACAAAACAACAAAACAAAAAACAAACAAACAAGAGTTGCCTTGGTCATGGTGTCTGTTCACAGCAGTAAAAACCCTAAGACACCATCTCTCCATAAGATGATGGTGACCAGTGACTATGTATGCTGGCCTTGACTGCTAAGGAATGCTCTTAAAATCCACTGTGATAACAACAACCATGCTGTTTCTGGGTCCTTACCATGCTCCAGAGTGAGTTCTATATAGATGGCTAAAAGCATCCACACAGACCTTGGAGGTCGCCCCTCACACAGGAGAGCATTCTAGGGACCTTCTATCCTGCAGCTGCCAGGAAGTACGTGAGAACACCAACCATGAAGGTGGTTAGGAGTTAGGGTAGAACCACCCCATCTTTAAAGTGAAGGTGTCAGGAGCAGCAACCCTGCCCTTGGTCTTCAAAACAAAGGGATTCTCTGGAGAAGCTTCACACACCCTCTTTTGGAATCTACAATACACATAGCTCGTCCAGGCTTGAGGATACTGTAGTAAAAGAACCCCATTCCCTAACTCCTAATCTCACGTTTCTCAAGGCCACTGGCCATTTTTTGGGACCCTGCCAAGAGGCACTGTACATTGTGTGATGCCAAGGACCTCTGCTAGGACATTTACCTGGACCACAATCCTCGCCTCCAGAGGCCCTCGTGTGCAGCTGAGGGTTGACCTGGGTCACCACAACTCCACAGTGTAGGGTCTGGAGTGACACAGTACAAATCATCCACCATGGAGCTTCCCTGATGGCAAGACTTTCAGGACAAGGCAAGACTCGTGGCTGGATGGTTCTTGGAGCATCAAGAGGACAGCAGCACCCCATCACTTTTGATTGCAGGTATAGCCCTGCTGCTTTGGCTGGGATTGTGGCACTGATACCCTTGAGTGTTGGGGGCCGACTTTTAGCAGAAAGTGGCTATCATCTTTGCAGCCATCTTGAGCCATATACCCTGACATGAGACTTGGATTACAATAGCCTACAACAGCTGAGCACACTCCGATAATCTTGGTTTAGATACCTTGAGATTAAAGGTGCGTGAGATTAAAGGTCTGTGAGATTAAAGGTGTGTGATTTAAGAGTATGATTTAGAAGTATAGAGATCAGAGTTAGAGACAAGACCTAAGGGCATGATTAAAGGTGTAACTTAGAGGCGTGGGTTAGAAGTGAGACATATAAAAGGCTAGAGGCAGACAGAGAAAGTAACAGATTACTTGAAATCAGACAGGAGACACTTAGAGGAAGAGAGACTGAAGAATAAACGGGATTGAATCACACCCTGTCTGGTCTCCATTCTTTGAGTCTGCCCTCACCCTCGCTCTTGCTGAACCCCAACCCGCAGACCGGAGCAGCAGCTTGGGCTGGGATACGGTGGCCGCCCAAATGTAGGTCGGCCCGGGCCTCAACATTTTGCCTGGGCCGCGACACTTGAGTCCCTCTTTGTACCGGACAGAACAATGCAGAGCCACATTTGGTGCCTCCTCTGACAAGAAACAAAACACCAGCATGGCAGTCTCTCCCCTCACCTTCTTTACTTATTTCTTTACTTCTTTATAGACAGGGTCTGGCTTTGAACTCCTGAATCTCCTGTCTTTACCTCCCAAGTGCTCCTAACACTACATCAGGCTCCAGGGGTGGTTTTTCTGTGCTGGTGGCAAAGGTTCTTAAGTCTAGACCTTCCTGTCTGGAATGACATTTTGAGCCATGTGTGGCCTCTGAACACCTTCAGTATGGCCTCTCCAAGCCTGGGTTTCATCCACAGTGCAGATAATCATAATGCAGGTGAGATGGCTCAGTGGGTAAGGGTGCTTGTTGTCATGGAGGACAACCCAAGTTCAGTCCCTAGAGCCCACAAGGTAGAGGGAGAGAATTGGTTCTCACCAGTTGTCCTCTGACCTCCCCTTGTATGTCATGTGTTAGTTCACATATACATACACAAATAAATACAAAGAATAATACAGAGAATGTCAACTCTGTCTTTTTTCGTGCTTCAGTTATGTTGACTGCTGGCTAAGTGGTAACCGTGACTTCATTGGGTAAACCAAGATGTAGCACTGAAATAAATTCACCTGTTCCTCTGTATTTTTTTTGAAGGGTTATAAGTATTTTGAATGACCTATGTGGCTTCAGTCATATACTTTGTTGGTATGAGCTTCTCTGAGTGACCCCAAGAGTCTAAGGAAGCCCTTGTCTCTCAAAAGGATGGGAGCCCCACATACTGAATTACACAGGCAGCAGAATGAAGGACACTTGGGAGAGGGAGAGGACTAGTTCTTGGGTTTATTTTTGTTTTTATATGGTTTGGTTTCAGTTTTTTGAGACAGGGTTTCTTCTTGTAGCCCTGGCTGTCCTGAAACTTATTCTGTAGACCAGGCTGGCCTGGAACTCAGAGATTTGTCTCCCTTTGCCTCATGAGTGTTGGGATTAAGGGCATGCAACACCATCACCAGGCTGTTCTTGGGTTATTTATATCTGGTTTGTTAGTTTTGAAACAGAGTCTAGCTATATAACTCAGGCTGGCCTTGAGCTTGTGGCAGTCCTCCTGCCTCAGCCTCTTGAGTGCTGGATTTACCACTACTTACATACTTTGAATGTTGAAAAGTAGGACTTAAGTCAAGTCTAGTGGGGGCATACCTGCAATCCTAGAACACAGGAGGCTGAGACAGAAGGATCACAAGGTCCATCCAGCCAGAGGACATAGTGTGCCCCTGCTTATTCTACCTACTGCCCAAATCACTGCCCTCTAGTAATATATACAGAATAACTCTTCTAAATTGAAAAAAAAAATAGTACAAGATGACAGACCCCTGGGGAGGGGTGTTGTCTTAGTTAATGTTTTTATTGCTATGAAGAAACACCATTGACCAAAATACAAGTTGGAGGGGAAAGGGGTTATTAGGCTTACACTTTGACAACACTGTTGTCATCACTGAAGGAAGTCAGGACAGGAACTCAAACAGGGAGGCAGGAGCTAGATACAGACAGAGGCCATGGACGGGTGCTGCTTATTAGCTTGTTTCCCATGGCTTGTTCAGCCTACTTTCTTATAGAGCCCAGGACCATAAGCCCAGGGATGGCACCACCCACAATAGTCTGGGCCCTCCCCCATCAATCACTAATTAAGAAAATGTTTTACAGCCAGATCTTTCAGAGGCATTTTCTCAATTATGGTTCCCTCCTTTCAGATAACTCCACTTTGTGTATCAAGTTGACATACAACAAATCAGCACAGGTGATGTTTCATACTGGGAAAAAGACAGAACCTAGAGGACTCAACTGGCCTGTGTCCCTGAGAGATTTTGGCATCTAAGAGGTGACCTCAGTCTGAGACTGGATCAATTTATCCAGGTTGCTGTGTAAACAGCCCTGTACCAGTTGGATTTCACAGGAATTTCATTGTCCTGGAGGCTGAGGTTTGCGACCCGGTGCCACAGGGTAGGTTGCTCCAAGACCACTCAGTTGCCTCTGCTTTCATGTCTGTATATAGGTCTCTCTCTCTCTCTCTCTCTCTCTCTCTCTCTCTCTCTCTCTCTCTCTCTCTGTGTGTGTGTGTGTGTGTGTGTGTGTGTGTGTGTATGTGTTTGTGTGTGCGCACGTGTCACAGAGCTCATCTTCATATCTCTGCTTGGTCCTGGAATATTTCTACTGAGAGACAGCAGGGCCCACTGTCCTGTATTCCCCCTAATAAAGGAAGGCTGAGGCTGTAAGACTCTCTTTTCTCTCTAGGCTATCTAGCTGCTGAGTGCCCAATTTAATCCTTAAATTGTGTGTGTGTGTGTGTGTGTGTGTGTGTGTATGCAAATGTGAGTGTGCATGTGTCTATATATGCATGTGGAAGCCAGAAGGTGTCATCCTTATTGTCTCCTTATTCTCCATCTTGGTTTTTTAGTTTGTTTTTGAGACAGAAACTGTTAGCTGAATGCTGGGGTTAAACATGTGCCACAGTGCCTGACTCCACCCTGTTTTTTGAGGCAGGGTCTCTCTCACTGGACCTAGTGCTTGACTGATCATTGGCTAGGCCAGTGGTGCTCCAGGACCTTGTCTCCCTCTCCACCCCAGCACAGGGTTACAGGTGTGTTGTCATGCCAGGCTTTTATGTGGATGCTGGAGATTCCAAACTCAGGTCTTTGTGCTACTGCAGTAATTTTTACTATCTGAGCCTTCTCCCCAGTACTCACTCTTTTTGTTTTTAGTTTCGGAGACTGGACCTCTCATTGGGACCTGGGACTCACTGACTAGGCAAGGCTAATTAGGAATCCACTTGCCTCTACCTCCCCACCTCACTGATGCTGGGATTACAGCATGTGATCACACCCAGCTTTTTACATGGCTCAAAACGAGGTGCTCAGGTTTATACAGCAAGCAATTTATCAAAGATTATCTCCCTAGCCAGTTTATTGATTACTTTATTTGGTCCTGGAGACGGAATCCAGAGCCTTGCATATAGTAAACAAACCCCCTACTGCTAGGCTCCATCTTTAGCCCTTTAAAAATATTGTTTTATGTTTTTTATTTATTTCCAGTGACTTTAGGGGCAGATAGATGCTCCTTAAGAGTACCATGTTTAACTGGACATGGTGGTACACACCTGGAATTCCAACACTTGGGAGACTGAGGCAGGAGGATTTGAGGCCAACCTGGAATACCCAGCAAGATCTTTTCACAAAATAAAAGAGAACTTGTCGTTGTGTCCATGGGGACAAATTACTGAGAGTTCCTGTTTTGCTTGGATTTCTTTTCTAGTTTTAGTAGACTCACAGATTGTGGAATCCTAGCACTGGCAGGTCTGGGCCTTCAGAGTGCCATGCAGCCTTCTGCCTTAGATGTGCACAGTGCTGGACTAGCCATGCAAAGTAAAACATGTAGGCATCATCAGTCATACCCATTTCCCCAGACCCAGGAATGGCCACTCTGTTCTCTGGCTTTGTGGCTTTAATTACTGAGAACATTTCATAAAGATAACATCATGTGGCCGCTTGTGAGGCATCTTTCACTGAGCCCTACGCCCTCCTAACAGCTCACCCGCGTGTTAGTAGGTCTCAGAGCTTTGTTCCTTTTAATGGCTGAAAAATACTCCATTGAATGTTTATTAGGCTATAAACAGAGATGATATATACAGAGAGAGGTTGTGGGGTTGGCAAGTCCCCAGAGATATACCTGGCAAGCTGGAGACCCAGTGCATTAATGGCCCAAGTTCTGGGGACCCAAGAAGAACAGGCAGTCTTTCAGTGGGAGTCTGAAAGTGGGAGAGGATTCATGTTCTGCCACAGTAGGCAGGGATCCCCTCTTCCCTGACCTTTTGTACTCTGGTCTCTCACTGGAGATTTGCCCACACGGGTAGGCCCTTGCTTTGGTCTGCAAATGTAATGTTTTTTTTTAGCCCAAACCCAATTCACATGTGTTCCCAATGGTCCAGCCATTGAAGTTGTGGACACTGGGCTGCAAGTGCCATTGTGGATGATGCTCTGGAGAGCACCCAGGCATGTGGGCCTGCTAAGCCCTTTCCACGCTGTCATTTCCATTCCAGATGGAATTTTAGGGGTGTTAGTTCTCTGGGCAGAATTCAGGCTCAGACATTTCCCTTGAGGGCAAGAATGAGACAGGTTATCACAATCCTGTGTGTGAGCACTCCTTCTGGGACCTTGGGCTCCCTCTGCTATCACACACAATGTGCAACACTGGGCTGGGGCAGGACATCTGAACTTGTTGGATTCACACTTGTCCTCAGATGCCAGACTCAGAGAGGCCATCACATTCCCCATTGTCACTTTGGATAGAGACTCCTGCTGTGCCCAGAGGTATGGGCCAAGTGGAGAGGCTCAGGCAGCCAGAGGGAGATCCACACCTGTGCTATGATGATTTCTTCTCAGGGCTAAGATGCCTTTGTAACACTTAATCTTAAATCATAGAACTTTCGCCGGGCGTGGTGGCACACGCCTTTAATCCCAGCACTTGGGAGGCAGAGGCAGGTGGATTTCTGAGTTCGAGGCCAGCCTGGTCTACAGAGTGAGCTCCAGGACAGCCAGGGCTATACAGAGAAACCCTGTCTCGAAAAACCATAAAAAAAAAAAAAAAAAATCATAGAACTTTCCAGATTCACCTGCCCTGTCACATGGTACCCTGGTCTGTTGTTTCTCCAGTTTCCTTTGCTTCCCTTTGGACAAAGGTGGTTGCCCCAGGACACCCTCCCCACCTTCCCTTCTGCCTGCTTGCTGGTCTCTCTGGCTAGATGAGTGCTGCTAAAATTCCTTCCCAGGGAGACACACTACTTAGCCCTCCTCCTAAGGTCCTAGGCACAGTTCTATCCAAGTTGACTGGGACACCAATGGATTTGCTGGGCTGACGAGAACACAGGTGAAGGGTTGCTTACTGAGTCAAGGAAGCCCACACTGGAACCCTGCCTGTAGCTGTTTGTATTACCAATGTTAATTATATTCCCCCAAAACTGCACAAGAAGGTCTACATGTCCCCAGTGGGTTCTGATTGGGAAATAAAGATGCTAACAGCCAATACATGAGGAGGACAGACAGAGGTGGGATTTTAGGATTCCTGGGCTTGGGACTCGGGGACGGGGGAGAAGAGAGAAGTGAGAAGGGGGAGATCCTCCATGCTGGGAGAATATGGGGAGAGGAGAGAGGACATGATGGAGAAGAGTGCAGGACAGAGAGGCACGGCTGCCCTGTGAAGGACCTGGGGCCACAGCAGCCAAGATCAAACATAGAATTAGTAAGTAATAACAGGGAATTATCGGCAGGAGGTAGATCTTAGCAACATGGAGGCTAGGCAACTGCCCAGCTATTGTGCTGAATAAGACATACTAAAATATAAAGACTGTGTGTGTCTTTCATTCAGGAACATAAAACATTGAGTCAGGTACCAACCTGCCGTCAGGATTTATTAAATAAATATTAATACAACATTTACCCAGTAGGGATAAGGCTTTCCCCCACAGCCATATAGATTGAGAGTCTCTCCACTAGTCCCTCCCTGAGGTTATGGACAATTAGGGCAGGATTGCATACAACATGCAATATCGTGGAGTACAACTCCATATCATGGAGTGACTGGATCATCACTCAAGGGTCGAGTCCCATGACCTTCCCAACCCTTTAAGGGGGAATGTAAACTGTCAACAAGCACAGCTGGGATGACCTTTTGCAAGAAAGCATGGCTGAACTTGAAGAGGTTGGAGGTTATTGGGCTCAGAGGATAGTCATCTATGACGTTACAGTGCCTTGACTCCTCTGCTGCTCACAGGAATGGAGCTGACACCATATCCACATCCCCCTAAGAGGACTGCATCAACTCTTCTGGACACTGTCTTCCCACCTTGATGCCCTGTGCTGTACAGCTTCTGAGAATGGTGTACCCCCACGAGCAACTTCTCTGTTACTGTTTGGATTTGGTGGTTTCAGTGCTGGGTGGCCTTTCTCTGCCACACTCCCCAGAAAGTGAACCAAACCATACTCCAAGTGTAGCAAAATGTGGACAACCATCAGCATCGTTTTTATTGCAAATTAGTTACCAAAAAAGATGAAAAAATACATCATTTTCATTACCTACAGTTTTGCATGTAGATAATTTTTTTTTAAGTTTCTTTTTTTTCTGTAAACTACACTTTATTTTATAAAACAAGGTAAGAATCAACATCTTAGGATGTGTCTGGTCGTATCTATTAGGCATGGCACAGACATTGCCCCCCAAAAGGCCAGGAAGAGCTGCCCTGAGGAGGTGAACAGCTGCCCTCAAAAGCCTCCAGCACACAGTGGCTGGGAAAGGGTTTGGTGGACAGCAGATGGGCCATCCTGGGTTGTGCTCTTAGGAGCTACTGGTTCGGCAGCTGCAGGTCATGAGGCCATCACACTGAGCTGAGCCATGATCTTACGTTCCTCATCAGCTTGACACAGGACAGACTTGTTCCTTTAGATTTTTTAAACAAAATCCATCTTTAAACATGTATTTACAGATACTTATTCTACCACAAGCGTATACTTGATACTCCAAGAATCTGCTGTGAGCACCACCCTGAACCAGGAGGGGTGGACCAGAAGCAGGCTCCACCCACATTCTAGCACACTCAAACCCAGGCCAGTTGGGGGATCAGAGGCCACACAGCTTATATTTTCTTGAGGTCTCAATGCAGGCTACTGTAGCGAGTTCACAATGCACATTGGCGCCCTTTGGCAGTCAGGCGTTAGGAGGCCAGGCCCAGGCAGGACAGTCCATCCTCAGTTGAATCTGGATGATGCTGTTCAAGGAGTGATGCACAGAACAGGCCAGGCAGTATCTTTCTCCAGGAGGCACCACACCCTGCATGGCTTACTTGCTCAGGAAGGGGACAGTGAGGCAGGGCAGGGCAGGGCAAGGAAGAAGTACTTCTAAGGCCCACAAACTCTACTGCAGAACACTGGAGCCTGCAGATTCATGATTGGTACAGGGTAGTACTCTGCACATGCCGAGGACACTTCTTTAAGCCCACACTGGTGGTTACAGAAAATGTACAAACCACATCATTTGACTTGTTTCCTGTTTTAGATACAAAACTAATCCATGTATGTACCCAAGGTTCAAAGTCTTGGCCTGTTTCTAAACACATCTGCAAATCCCAGGTGACACTGTGCGGGGTAGCAGGCATCTGGGGGGGTGGGGTGAAGGGGTTTTGGCCATGGCAGTTTCCAGCTTCCCTTCTCCTGTCGGTTTTTTTTTTTTTCCTTTTTTTTTTTTCGATTTTTGGAAAGAAGCAATCAATAAATAAACAGCATTTACAAATCATGAATCCTTGTTCATATTTTACAGACACACAGGGAACTTCACCCTGACCAGGAAAATCAAGGCTCTGAGAACTAGTTTATTTTCTTGGAACAGATATGTTTTTCCCTAGTGCCATAGAAAACAATACATATAAATAAAAAGGCAGTGTTTCTGTGGAAAATAAAAGTACATAAATAAATACTAAAAAAAAAAAAAATGGAAATTCTTGTCCTCTTATTTTGTATAAAAACATTTTTTAAAAGGCTCCTTTGGTCGCCCCAGCATCCTGGAGCACTGGAAAGGGCTTCCAACAGGGCTTGGGAACGGAAGCTGGGGTCCTGCATCCCACATGTCTGTTTACTTAAATGCCTCTGGAATGTGGGTGATCTGGGAGGGCATGCTGGTGGGCGGGCTGGAGATGCCCTCGGACCAATCAGAGATGTTGGAATGCGGGGAGGAGCTGGACCACTGGTCAGGAGACTCAGGGGATGGAGTGAGGAAGGGGTGCTCTGGCACCTGCAGCTGGTGGCTGGGGGTGTTGTCCACAGGTGAGGATGAGTAGCTGTGCTGGGAAGGAGGGGTCAGGAACTGGGTAGTGGTCATGGGTGGGACCATGGAGGATGGCAGTGATGTGGGCAGGGCCTGGCTTTCCTGGGGAAGAATAGTGTGCACAGGCAGACTGCTGGGGCCCAGTGGCTGTACATCCGCCTGGCTGGGCTCCCCACTCAGGAAGCTCCTTCCCAGGTGCCCATTGGCTGCTGAGCTCACACTGAGGTGTGGCTGTGCTGGCGGCTGCAGGTTCTGAGGCTGGATTTGTAAGTTCTGTGGCTGCACCTGCTGGGGCTGCACCAGGTGGGGCTGTGTAGTCAGCCGTGTGTTGGGCAGGCCCTGGTAGATAATCGGGGACAAGGTATTGGTGGAGAGGCTGCTGTGTAGTGGGCCCATCATGCCATGCTGGAGGCCAGCCGCCTGTGAGCTCAGCGTGCCTGGCGTCACGCCCGGCCGTAGTGGGTTGTACTGGCTGGGCACCATGCCATTCTGGAGCCGGGGAAGCCACTCACACTGGCCATTCAAGGTTGCAGGTGCACCCACAGTGAAATTCATCGCCCCTGTGCCATTGGTACTCAGCACTGTGCTGGCACTGGAGGCTACGGGCAGGTGGGAGAGGCGTGGTGGGGGTGGCTCAAAGGCCAACCGGCTGCCTCCAGCCAGTGCTGCCATCTCCGGCTTGGCTGCCACATTCAAGTGGCTGATGCCCAGGTGGGTGTCAGGCATACCAGGCAGGTGGCTGAGAGGCATGGATGGAGACTGCTGGAATGGGGAGGGGAGGAGAGGTGGTGAGGCCACATCTGACAAGTAGCCATGGGGTGACTCCAGGGAGTCCACGGGTGACAGCATGCTCGAACTGTCCAACAGGCAGCCCTTGCCATCCTGGGACTTCTTCCTCCGTGCCTTGAGGTCCTTAGCGTCCTTGCTACCACAAGCCAGCCCTTTGGTGCTGGGCTTGCGGGCCTTCTTGCCCTGTGTGGCAGACTTGAGGTTGCCCAGGTAGCCATTGGGCGAGCAGAGTGTGGGAGACAGAGTGGGCGTGCCGCCCAGGGCGGTGCCGTGCAGCTGTGGGCTGCGCACCAGGTTGTACTCATCCAAAAGCCGCACAATATCGTGGTGCATACGCTCCTGTGCAATGTCCCGCGGCAATCGGTCCATGTGATCCGTGATGTCCCGGTTGGCAAAGTGGTCCAGCAACACTTTGGCAGTCTCATAGCTGCCCTCACGGGCGGCCAGGAACAGGGGAGTCTCCTCCTGTAGGACATGGACAGGAGGCACATGAGGGAGCTGCACCTGGTGTAGAACTTGCTGAGTCATCTATGATGGATGGCCTGGGAGGAGAGGCTAGGGAAGCAGTGCTTCCTCTTCCTCTTCTCATAGCGGGAGAGGCCCAGCTAGACCCAAACATCCTAGACTACCAGGCTTGGGGAGAAGAGGGTCTATAGTGGGGCCTCCCTATGTTACCCAAAGTGGCCAGGAACTTGGTATCATCCTGCCTCAGCTTCCTGGTACTAGGAAGCACACCTGGCTGGTCCTGAGTCCTTTTTTAAGAGAACCTAGATTTATCACCTCACACCCCAGAGAAGGTCTGTGGGATAAATCCACAGGGCTTGTTCCCCTGTGTGCATTCAGACTGCCAAAAACCTAATGAACTCTGTGCCCTTTACTGTCCTCCCCAAAATGCAGGTACAAAATACGGCAATCCTGGGACTCGGGAACCTTTAAGGCATGGACATGGGGAAGGTACTTTCTGTCCAAAGAGTCACCAGTGGCTAAGGAATCTCAGCTTCTTCCAGGTCTGCTCTGCCCAGCAGACATAGTCAGACACCTCTCTGTGAGGACTGTGAAGGGCCTAGGAGCCTACAGACTGTCTACCAGGCTCCGATTCTCTTTATAACCACTGGCCCACCCTGGACTGTGGAGAACCTGTGTCCAACAGCAACTCCTGGCGCCAGACTCCTGCTACATTTCCCAGCCTGCAGTGAAGCTGGTACGGGCACAAACTCTGTACTTCCGAGCAACTAAGCATAGTCCCGAAGAAGCAACTAGCCCTGCACAAATAGAGACACTGGGCGGCAAGGTGGAGCGATACAGTCCCGCTCAGCAGGGTTTCCTTATCCCAAAGGAGGGAGGATGGTAGCAGTGGGCCAGGCCAGGGGCCTTGTTGGCCTTAAGAGACATGGCCACCCCATCCTTGCCCCTTGGCCAATCCTGAACCCCGAGGGTCACCACACCCACCAGGGACAGAAGGGAACAGAAGGCAAGGCTCAAGTAACAGGGACATAGGACAGCTGCTGCTGCCTCATCTCATCTCTAGCAAGAGTGTGGGTTATTTCATCTATTATCCCAGGCCCTACCCTTAGGAAGAGTTAGAAAAATTAGCTGTGCCCCAGACACTCTTAACCCTCTAAATGGTCAATGTATGGTTGCACCGGATTCCCCATCATGCCTCTGTGGTTAAGGCATCCCCTCTGCTTACCTTGTTGTTCTGCATGTCTTTGTTGGCTCCGTTCTTTAGGAGCACAACAGCAGCATCCACATTGTTCACAGCGGCTGCCCAATGCAAAGCCGACTTGCCTGGAAAGGAAGCAAGGAGAGGAGCGGGTTAGGGCTGAGCAGTCCAGGCACCGGCTGCTGTCCTCAGTGGCGGGGCTGCAGCTTGGGCCTACCTAGGTCATCCACAGCATTGACATCAGCATGTGAGTTGATGAGGTCTTCCAGCATACCCTCCACGGCCAGGCGCGCAGCCAGGATCAGTGGGGTTGTGCCATCATGCATTCGGGCATCCAGATCTGTGGCTCTGTTCCGGAGCAGGATCTGGAAGGCAGGGATGGATTCAGGCAGAGTGATTTAAACACAAGCCCACGTCTCCAGGAACCAATGCCTGGACTGAGCTCATGTCAAAGACTGGACTATTCCCGTGACTCAGGTGAGCCCCTGAGGAAGATGGGTGCTGTGGAGCTACACTCCATGTGCAGGAGATGGAATGAGAAGAACCCCAGCCCCTAGTGACATTGGGGACCCACTGGGACCACAGGTAGCCTCATCTTTTGGTCATGGCTGCCAGAACTACCTCCAGGTTAAAGAAATCAAACTGCATACATGGGGGACAGAGGGGGGGTAACCAGAATGGGATCCCACTCATGGTCCACAGCTATAACTTGAAGCTTAGCTAAACTGCTAAGCTTCCCTGCTTGAATCCCAGGTGGGAGGAGTGGGGTGGGGACCTGGGTAAGGATTCACAGCACTGCCTGGATTCCTACAAAAGGTACACATGTCTGTCTATGCAAGCAAAGCAGGCCATGTGGAGAGCTGTACACCAGGTAGTCCCTGCTCTGAGCTCAACTTAACCTGTGGCTCATCTCAATCTCTTTGTTATTTTGAAATAGGGTCTTTCTATGAAGACCAGGCTAACCCTCATACTCACAATTCTCTCAGATTCTAGAGGGCTGGGATAACAGGTGTACATTGCCCTGTTTAATTTCTTCTGCAGACTGACAAAGTGTGGCTCAAGTTAAGAAATGATTAAACGACAAGCTTTTGATGCCTGGTCTATTCCCCATTGGAGCCTGCTCCAAGGCTGCCTAGAGGATGGGTCTGGTAGCAGAGGTCACTGGCTGGCAACACGCAGAAGCAACTACTAGGAATGGTCTCTGGAGACCCAAGCAGCTAAATCCTTAAATCCACCCTGGCTGGCTCCAGGCTTCTAGGCAAAGCCAGGAGATAGGTTTGCAGGCCAGGACCAGCAGCTGGTAAAGCTCTCTTTCTGCCGCCATGAGCTATGCCTGCAGCCACAGCTGAATGGGGTGGGGCTAGGCTGTAAAGGTTATAGCACTGGGGTGGAGACTCAAGTTAAGGCCATAGCCTAGAGACTAGAGGGTCTTACTGAGGGTAGGGAGGCCCTTCTTCACCCTGTCGGCTCCTCAACACCTCCTTCAGCCAGTCTGCTCAGAGAACACAGGTGGGGCTTGATGCCCTTTGTAACCTGGACTTCCTTCAAAGTGCAGTTCCAGTGTGGAGGTGCCAGCTATCCCTACCCAGTCACACTTGGAATTAGAGACTGCAGGGTCCATGCCAGTCAGACCACAGATGAGGTCACTGGCCCCAAGGATGCAGTGCTGCCTACCTGGAAGACACCCTGAGCATCTGCAGAAACGGCCGCATGTAATGGCGTGCGCCCCATGTTGTCTTGGATGTTGGCATCTGCACTGGCCTCCAGCAAGCGCTTGGCAGCATCTGAACGAGAGTACCGGGCAGCCAGGTGCAGGGCGGTCTCCCCTGTGCGGTCCGTCTGGTTGTGTAAGCTGGCACCCTGGTAGATGAAGTCAGAGATGACAGCAGGTGCATCTTCTTCTTCTTCGCTGTTCCCTGTCTCAAGGCCCCCTCCGCTGCAGGAGGCAATCATGAGGGGTGTGAAGCCATCTGCAGAGAGGACAGAAACAGGGGGAGGGTAGGTATGGGAAGGGTGGTGGTGTCAGACTCAGGGAGGGTCAACATTCAGCCATGGCCCTGGCAGTCCTGCCAGAGCCTTCAGTTTAAGGGACTCCAGATGAGGTCCCCGAGGATGCAGTGCTGCCTCCCTGGAAGACACCCTGGGACCAACATGATAGAAAGAGAGAACCTACACTTGCAAGTTGTCCTCTGACCTCATGTGTGCACAATGGTACATGTGTGCACTCAAATGAATAAATGCTTTAAAGCATAAAATAAGGACCGGAGAGATGATTCAGTGCTTAAGAACATCGGCTGCTCTTCAGAGGACCTGAGTTCAATCCCTAGCACCCATGTGGCAGCTCACAACCATCTGTAATTCCAGTTCCAAGGCATCCAATGGCCTCTTCAGACTTCCCACAGGCACTGGGCATGCACATGAAACACAGATATGTATGCAGGCAGAACCATGCACATAAAACAAATATATATATGTGTATATTTTATATACACCTATAGATGCATATAATTTTAAAAGTCAACACTTTAGCTCGGCATGGGGCTACACCTATAATCCCAGCATACTAGATGCTGACACATCATATTTGGTGCGAGCCTGGTCTATAGAGTAAGACACTGTCTCATAAAAAAAAAATGGGGGGGGGATTAACACTTTCACTGTCAAAAAGCAGCCTTTCATGAAAAAGTATACTCTGGAGGCAGTGGAAGTCAGAAGATCAGCTCAGGGGAGGATCCTGCTCCAACAGAGCCATTCAGTGACCCAGCCCTCCTCAAGTCCTGCTAGCCTCTAAGTCTATGCTAGGGGATCTGTGCATGTGTTTCCAGTGGTCTTACCTGGTCCTCGAACATTAACATCCATGCAGTCAACATCCACCTCACCCTGAGGCGGTGTTGGGGCCATGGCAGACATGCGCAGGTCAGCTGCATCCAGGTGCTGCTGGGTCCACTGCCGGTGGTCAGTCTGATCATCCAGGTCAGGAAGAACCACTGGCTCCTCAAACTGCGTTTGGACAGAGTAAGCAGAGCCTCATCACTTGGGGCCGAAGTGGGAGGTGCCACCCAGGGAATTGTGGGAGCCTACTGGACTCACCCGGAACTTCTTGGTCTCCAGGTCTTCGTCCCCCCACTCGTTCTGATTGTCGTCCATCAGGGCACCATCTGAGGCATTCTTCAGGGGCCTGGGTGTGGGGGTAGGGAGACTGAGCAGGTACTCCAGGAAATGCCCTGAAGCCACAACTCATATGGGCATCCTCTAAATGCAGATAGGCTTAGGGTAACAGGCTGGGGCAGATGGGCCCATGGGCCTGCAGGAGCAAGGCACCCCCACCAGCCCTGCCACTCACCTCCCCACACACAGTGGGGGCAGTGTCCACTCACTTGAGGCCAACTGAGTCCTCGCCGAGGGGTTCTCTCCGCTTCTTCTTGCTGGCCTCTGACACTTTGAAACCCTCAGGGAACCAGAGCTGTCCATGCTGCCGCCGGCGCTTGCGGGACAGCAGCACCCCACAGCCCACAAAGAACAGGAGCACGAAGGCAGCTGCTGCCACATACATGAGGTGCAGCTGCGAGGGCAGCGGAGGCTCCACCGGCTCACCTGCAGGCAGGGGCGGCAGGCAAGCACCCTACGTCAGGCGTGGTGATGTTGTGGGCTGGTGGGGGGCGGCAGACTGGCTCCACGGCCAGTGCCTCCTCACCCACTCCCCTCCATCCCACCCCACAAAATAAGGTCATTTTCTACGTGATTAATCAGAATTGCAAACTATCGCTAAATTCTCTCCTGCACCAGCTGATCTGTCTGGAGACAGTGCTCACTTCTCCCCTTTTGAGAAGGAGGATTAGTGAACTTCAAATCACTGCGCTCGCATTGAGCTGTTAAGACAAAGGATTTAGGGGGATTTTCAAGATACAAACTTCAACACTTCACATGACACCGATCAATTCTTCTCTCTCTCTCTTAAAAAAAAAAAACACCACAAAAAAACCCTAGTAATGATTTTGAAATAATATCCAACAAAGAAAAATCAGGGGTAAAGAATGGGTTGAGAAAAACGGCTCCTCCACACGTTCTGATGTTTGTATTCATCTTAGGGGACAGCTTTGACTTATGGCTCCCACTAGCCACTGGGATGAAGGCCACGGGGACAAAAAATTCCAGAAAAGCACTTCCTGAGTTGGGGATGGCAGCTGGCACAAGGAGTGCCAGCCTGTGACCCTTTCTCCCAAACAGACTCTCCCTCCACCCAAGCAACACATCTCAGAAGAGGCAGGGCTGGTGGGAGTAGGACACTATTAAATTTTTAAAAATGTGTATGGGTGTTTCGCCCGCATGTATGTCAGGACCCTGTGCATGTCTGGTGGCTGCAGAGGTCAGAAGGTGTTGGATGCCCTGGAATTGGAGTTACAGATAGTTGTAAGATGCTGCATGGGTGCTGGGATTCAAACCAAGGTCCTCTGCAAGAGCAGCCAGTCCTCTTAACCACTGAGCCATCCCTCCAGCCCCTGATCACTCACTCTTTACTGCCTCGATCTTGTATGGAATATTGAGGCTGCCAAGTGAGGCGAGAGCGCCTAGGAAGGCAGCCACGTCGGTGGCACTCTGGAAGCATTGCGAGGACGACTGTACACACTGCCGGTTGTCGATCTCGAGGTAGACAATAGAGCTGAGAACACACAGCACAGTGAGATCAGATACACTCCAGTGTGCTACTGCACACCAGCTGACTCCCTGTCCTGTCACCCTGACCCGGAGGGTGTATCAGACAACAGCCCTGCCTTTCAGCACTCATTCAGGGGCTCATTCTACTATGTACCCTTGCCCCTGAGGTGCACAGCACCCCTCTTCTTCACTTCAGAGAACAGATACTCTTTAGGCATCCAATGCTCTCTTGAGAGCAGTACCTGGTGTCCCACAGAACTTCGGGGATGCAGTTGTGACTCTCGAGCTTGAGGGAACAGCAGGCTCAGATCCAGAGAGCCAGGTCTCTCATGCCAGCCAAGTCACCAACTCTTAGTCACTGGCCTCTCAGACACAGGATTCTAACACAGCCTCCAGTTGACAATACATTTCTGACCTTCACCACAGTCTCATGCCAAGAAAACAAGGACTTGGAACCACTGGGGTCAGGAGACACTAAGGCTCCACCAGACAGAGGCCCAACAGCTCGGGCTCCTGGGACCCCCAAATGTAGCACTTGGCCTGGCTGCTGTTTCCCTGCCCATCCCCAGGTGGCTCTGTGCAACATCCAGGAGATGCTCTTATTTGTGCCTCCTCACTGCCTTCAAGGCTCAGGAACAGTACCCTTCTGCACCCGTCACTGCCTTCTCTGCAGTGTGGATTAGGGCTGTAGTGACTGAGGGGCAGGACTGGTTTAGGGTGACTTAGCTCCAGGGGACACCCTGGAGGCTTTAATCAGCTTGGTTTCTAACACCTGGTACACAATGGGGCCTGAAAACCACATCTGGGCAAACACTGAAGCTTGCCAGGTCCTCATCATTCCAGGTGCTTTCCGGTCACGCCTCCAGGGTTGAGCTGGTTAGGGAACCCAGGGACACACTGGGAAACAGCCCTCAGCAGCAGGAGCTTGAGCTCACTCACCCACGGATGTCCATGGGGTCCAGCTCCCTGCGCTGGCGCCCTCCACTCGTGCCAGGAAGCAGTGAAGAGGTGGCCCAGCCCGTTGTAGAGCGCTTGATCGGGTGCTTGCGCAGTTCCTCCTCATGGCCATAGTAGGGGAAGATCATCTGCTGGCCCTGCGCATCCCGCTTGAAGACCACGTTGGTGTGCAGCACGTGGCTGAGCTCCCGCAGGAAGTGGAAGGAGTTGTTCCGCAGTTGATCAGGTGGAAGCAGTACCACTAGCACCAGCGTGCCGGCCGCCAGCCGCTCGGGTACATGCTCTGCACAGTCCAGCCCATCCCACTCGCACTCGGCACTGTTGCAGCCCTGGTCGCAGTGGCCATCACTGAAGTGGTCCTTGCAGTACTGGTCATACAGGGGGCTGAGGAGGTACAGGATGCACTCACTCAGTCTCATCCCAGCCTCAAACCCACCCTGACTGGGCCAGACCTGGGAAATGTGCTTGGTGACCTGCTATGGGCAGGGATGGACACTGGCTTCATGTTCCTGGTGTTCGGTTTGGTCCTCAGCCTCCTTAGCCCTGGGACTCTGAAGCAACCCAGCCTTACTTACTTGCACTGTCCTTCGGTGAGCTGGCAGTCGAAGCCATCAAAGAGGCAGCCGGCCGAGTTGCACTGGCTGTCACAGTGGCCATCACTAAAATACTTCCAGCACTGCAGGGACTGCGTGCAGTTCTTCCAAGGGTCATTGAAGTTAAGGGAGCAGTCACCACCATCCCAGCCACACGCGTGATTATTACACTGCAGGTTGCAGACCTTATTGCCTGCATCCTCCTGGCACTCAGGCAGCTCGCAAGCCTCCTCAATCTGTGGTGGGGGAATGTCGCGCCCAGCACCACCTGTGAAGCTGTAGTCCAGGATGTGGCACAGCAGCCCGTTGAATTTGGCAGGGCACAGACAGCGGTAGAAAGGGCTCTCGGATGTGGGCTCACAGGTGCCCTGATTGTAGCAGGGGTTGCTACCCACACAGGGACTGCTGGCTGGGAACTGGCACTCAGGGCCAGTGAAGGAGCCCAGGCACAGGCAGGTGGGGCTGCGTGGGCCTGAGATGCACGTACCACCGTTGAGGCAGCGCAAGCTGCCACAAGTGCGGGCATCATTCTCACACGTGGCACCCTCGAAGCCCTGTGGTGGAGAGAGGACAGAGTATTCAATCAGGGTGCATGGATTCAGAGACACCATGCACACTCCAGCCTAGGCCTGGCCACAGTCTGTGAAATGTGTCCATGGTCTTGCCCCAATAAGGAGGCCCTTGAAACATCCTCACCATATGAAGGTCAGGATTGCCAAGAGCTTCAAATTGGAGGGATATCTGAATGGGGAGAACCCTAGGAATTTTTAAGAGCCACGAAACCCAAGGCTGACACTGGTACACTGTATGTGTACAAATCCCTGTGTGTCAACACCCAGAGCAAACACAGCATATTAGTGCCAGCCCTGAGTGTGACTCTCAACACCTTCCACACAAGGCAGCAACCATAGGAAGTGGCCAGCAGGGTGGGGACCTGGCCCTCCTGCTAAGTTCTCATGCGAACCTAAAAGTGCTCTAAGACGAACACCTATTTAAGAATGTTGGGCTAGGACACAGTGGGAAGACATTCGCTCAGCATGTGTCAAGTTCCAACACAGCACAGCAGGAAATAAACCTTTTAAACAGGGTCTTGTTCTGCAGCCTAAGGTACCTCAAACACAAGGCAATCTTTCAGCCTCAGGCTCCAGAGTACTGAGACTACAGTCATATATGGATTGTGGCCACTCAAGGTTTATGAACGAGCTTGGGAGTGGACACGAGGAAGCATGTGACCTGGGCCCTAGTCTCTGCTAGAGGTCTTCAGGCTGACTGCTCAAGAGTGAGGGTGGATGGGGGACAGATGCACCCAACGTTAAGAGTCAGGGGGGTTCAGGCACCCTCAGACCTGCACCCTTGTAGCCAACAATGGCCGGGGACACCTACCGCAGGGCACCTGCAGATAAATCCACGGGCGGTGTTGGAGGCCACGGCACAGACACCCCCATTCTTGCATGGTTTGCCCCTGCAGCCATTGATGACTGACTCACAGCGGCGTCCTGTGTGAAGGGACAGTAAGGAGCCAGCTCTGCAGACACTGCCCATCCACCCATTTGACCCACCTGCCCAAGGCACGCACCAGTGTGGCCAGCCCGGCACTCGCAGTGGAAGTCATTAACACGCTGCACACAGTTCTGGGTGCCACGTGGGTCACAGGGGTTGGAGAGACACTCATTGACATCACCCTCACACCGCTCCCCGACGAAGCCTGGTGGGCAGGTGCAGGTGTAGCCACCCACCTGGTCCACACAGGTGCCATTGTTGAAGCACTTGGGGCTTCGGGAGGCAGGGTCAAGGGGGGGATGGCAGTCATCGACATTGATCTCACAGTGTACACCTGCAAGGTGACCATAGACACCATCAGGAGATGATACTGACTGTACTCTGTCCTGTGTGGCCCAGTCTAGTTAGGAACTGGGACCCAGGGAAGGTAGCACAGTGCCATTGGAGCCCATCTTTCTACTAAGATTCCTGTTCCGTGGTCAGCTCTGAATCATCTTGGCCCCACAAGACAAGACTGAGTGATCTCTGGCTGGATCCTGCCCATGCCATCCAGGTCCCCACCCTTACCCTGTGTGCCCCTGGGGCAGGAGCACTTGTAGGTGTTGGTCAGATCAATGCAGGTACCGCCATTCTGGCAGGGCTGGGATAGGCATTCGTTGATCTCCTCGGAGCAGTTAGACCCATGGTAGCCAGCCACACACTGTAGAAAAGACACAGGCCATGGCTTAGCTGGGGTTGTGGTATCATGTCTCCCACTCGCCACGCAGGCCATACACACAGTTAGGCTACAGCGGCATCCCTGACTCGAGGACTCCACCCAGCAGACCCCAGGCAGGACCTCAGTAAGTTAAAGTAAGTGTCCAAGGTGGGGAGGGGACAACACCTGGTCCCCCAGGGGTGAGGTCTCGGAGCAGGTATTAGGTACCATGAAACCGTATAGGAAAGGGGTGCCCTAAATATGCCTACTGCTTGGCATATTTCCCCCCTCCTCCAGTACATCTGTAATGTGACTGGATCCTGCACAGGTATGTGACACCTTGCTCTAACATGGCTCAGTCTGCCATGATACACTAGCTCCCAGTCGAAAGCCCTCCTGCACGGATACTCACTGATACCCTCCCCGCCACCCCAGGACGGCCCACACCTTGCAGGAGAAGCCTCCAAGATAGTCAGTGCAGGTAGCTCCGTTCTGGCAGGGGTTAGGTGAGCACTCGTCCACCTCCTCCTCACAGTAGCTGCCTGTGTAGCCTGCCTGGCAGTGGCAGTAATGCTTGTCTTCCTCATCCACACAGAGCCCTCCATGCTGGCATAGGAGAGTGACATCAATGCCTGTGTGGACAAGATGAAAGGGAGCTGAGGCCTGGGTTCCAACTCTTAGGACTGCTGCCCATTCCCTCCTGACTTGGGAGGCACCAGGGCGTTACCTCGCTTTTGGGCAGCCACCTCGCAGGACACACTGAGCACGTCGCAGTTGAGGCCAGTCCAACCACTGCGGCACTCGCAGTGGTACTGTGTGTTGGTCTGCCAGCACTTGCCACCATTCTTGCAGGGAGCCGAGTCACACCAGCGCACAAGGTTCTGAGGAGACAGGCAGTGGTCAGCCTCTCCCCGACCAACTCTCACTGCCAGGGGCACTCTCCTGCCCTGGTCCTGGCTGGCTCTGAGTAGCACAGTGGTTCTTAACCTTCCTAATGCTGTAACCTTTTAATACAGTTCCTTATGTTGTAGTAACCTCCAACCATGAAATCATTTCATTGCTTCTTCATAACAGTAATTTTGCTACTGTAATGTAAATATCTGATATGCAACCCCTATTGGGGTCATGACCCGCAGGTTGAGCACCACTGGAGTAGAGCATTCTATTCCCTGATTCCCCACTCCCACCCCCACCAGCTCAGAAAGAATGTCACCTAAGAACTCTCAGGCACAGGACTCACAACACCTCCTGCCCTGGGAACAACGTGGGACTGGGCTCCATGTCTCCCTTGGTCTCCTTCAAGGCTCTCTACAATCCACTGGCTGCCTTCCCTTGGATATCCTCCACCAGAGATGAGCACTGCCCCACGCTACTTCAGATAGATGGCCACATAACACACTCCAGAGAAGCAAGAGCCTGGCGGGCATCCATGCCCACCTGTCTCCCTCAGAAGCACCTAACTTGGCATCTTCCCAGAGGATGTGGGTCTACTCTGGCTCTATCAACCAATGACGACCCCAGGGAGCCCTCTCTGCATCTGTGTCCCTGGCCCTCTGAAGGTAGGTGACTCAGGGCTGCGCAGCCTTCTGGGTCACATCTGTAACCTCAGCTCACCTGGCAGTTGAGGCCAGTGTAGCCCTGTGGGCAGGTACACTTATAGGTACCATAGCTGTCTTGGCAGGTGCCACCATGCAGACAGGGCCGAGAGTCACACTCATTGACATCATACTGGCAGTAGCTGCCCGTGAAGCCAGGCGGGCACAGACAGGTGAAAGAGTTGATACCATCGACACAGGTGCCACCATTGAAGCAGGAGCTAGAGGCAGATGAGAAGCAGGGAAGAGTGAGGAGTACCCCCAAGGTCCTTGCTAGGAGAGGTGGCTCTTTCTACCTGGCTGCAACACTCAAATCATGAGCAGAGATATTATAGCTTATGGATGCATGGTGTTTTTTAAAAAAAGAACACTATAGGAAACACATCAGAAGTCAGGCTTGAGATTGCTATTTAACTCTAAGTTTCCTGGCAGCCAGGGCAAAAGGGGAACTAACATGAATCACAAAGCTCTTCTTTGATAGGAGACTGGTTCCCCAATTCCTCTGGATAAACTTCCTTGTTCTAAGTCACTGGAGGTCACAAAGTCCCCTTTAGGAGGGACACTGCAACATAATGAACAACACTGGATTCAGCTCGATTAGTGCTGAATGCCCACTGGGTCTGGGCATGACACCCACTTGAGATGTCATGCTGTCAAGACTTTGTGTCCTCCACCATCCATTTCTTCTCTGTCTCGGGTGAGGTCGGGACCCACCTCTCAGTGCAGTAGGGTGAGGTCTGGACCCACCTCTCAGTGCAGTCGGGTGTGTTGTTCTCGCAGTGGATGCCATGGAAGCCCACAGGGCAGGTGCACGTGTAGCTGTCCACACAATCGGTGCAGTTGGCACCGTTTCGGCAGGGATTGCTGGAGCACTCGTTGATGTCCTCCTCACAGAAGGCACCCTGGAAGCCGGGCAGGCAGTCGCAGAAGGCCGTGTTGATGCCATCGGTGCAGGAACCCCCATTGTGACATGGGTCTGGAGGGATAGAAGGATGAGCCTCTGGTCAGCCACTGGCCATGCTATGGGGTCCTGGGGCTGAGAAGGTGGTATGGGGTGGCAAGAGCTCACAGCAAGCCTTGATAACACTGTTGATAAGGCCACTCACTTCAGGCTGATCCCAGCACTGGGCCTGGGATCTGCTCTGCAAATGCTCCTTCTCTCAGGCCCAAAGCAATGGGCTTCACAGAGCAGTCATGGGAAAGCCCACCACACACACACACACACACACACACACACACACACACACACGCTGATGATGCCAGGAAGACACTCTCTCAATCTCTGTCTTTAGCTTTGACTCAGGATGGGGGCATCCCCAAAGCCCTACACAATTCAGTGGGTCCTGACAAGGGCCAAGTGTCAAGGCTGAATACAACTAGGCCCCCATGCCATCATTTTGAAATGCCTGGTGCCTCTGCTCCATACCACTCAACTGGGAGATGTAGCAGCAAAGCCTTTTGGAGCCACTCCGGTCAGCCCATGTGAAGCATTAATGATGCTCACCCACCACCTCCTGGCCTGTCTCTAGCCTCTGACCTTTCTCTTTTCAGGCACAGGCAGGTGGTCTGAGCTGAGGGCATGGCTACCCACAGCCCTGCATGACTGCCAGGCACCAAGACTATTTTCCCACCTCAGACTCTCAGTAGCTCTCTGCCATGTGTGCTTAGGGACAGAGGCACTCGGATATAGGATGAACAGAGGGAGCTAGGTACCACTTACTGGGTCGGCAGTCATCGATGTCACTCTCACAGTTGCGACCCGTGTAGCCGGCCTGGCAGAGACAACGGTAGCTGCCATTGGTGTTCTGGCAGGAAGCACCGTGGCGACACGGGCTTTTCACACACTCGTTGATGTCAATCTCGCAGGTTTGACCTGTGAGGACAAAATTCATTTGGTTACCTACCCCCACCCTCTGAGCCTCTGCCCTCGCTGGTCTGTCTATCTCCAGTGCTCCTCTGACCTCCGTGGAACAGAAGGCTATGGAGTCAGAATGGGAAGGGTCATCCAAGGTCATCTCCTGCTCCTGGAGCTTCCCAGAGCAGGTGGCTCAGCACTGATGGGCTCATCTCTGGAGACTGTCCCACAGGCTGGCCGGGGCCCCTGACTTCCCATCCGCCATCCTTGTCCCAGTCAGGTGGGACCAGGAAAGCCTCACCTTGCCAGCCTGTGGGACACACACAGGAAAAGCTCTCATAGTCCTCAGACTCCTTGCATACCCCGCTGTTTTTGCAGGGGCTGGTGGCACATGGGGCCAACACCACGTCACATGTTGCTCCTAGAAAGAAAGATATATAGTAGATAGAACCCAGTGAGTCTGGCCCATAGCATCTTCCATGGGGCAGGCTGGGTAATAGGAGATGCTGTATGACTGCCTAGCCAGACTCTGATCTGGGAGGGATGATGATTACAGACAGGAAGTTAGAGAAAAAGCAGAATCAAGTTCCTCTCTGAAGCCACTTTAAAAAAAACTGTATAGTATATGCATGTGGGTATGTAAGTGCACACGACTGTATACAGAAGCAGAGACAGATGTCAGGTGTCCTCTACCAACCCTGTACCTTATTCCTCTGAGATAGAGTCTCACTGAATCAGAGGCTTGCCATCAGGAGCTAGGCTGGCCAGCCAGTGAGCTTTCAAAATACATCTGTCTCTGCTCCCAAACGTTGGGATTATGGGCATTTAGTGGTACCCTGTTTTCATGAAACAGGACTCATGTTTCCACAAGAAGTACTTTTTCTCCATCTATCTAACCCCAGAAGCCATCTGTCATCTCCCAAATGCTACAAGATGAAGCCTGAGCCTTGCCCAACCAGAAAAGCTCAAAATAAGACCCTACTATAACAGGTGGTTGACCCTGGCCTGCTCCCCATTCCAGGAAAAACCTTGAGCTGATCCTGAAGCTTTAGGTCACAGGAGGCTCACTCCTGAGACAGAGCTACTGTGGCTACCCCAAGCACATCATACTTGTCAGAGAGCATGGGATGCAGCCTCACACTAGGGCAGTGAATCTGATAACCGCCTGGGGGAGCCATGTGTGACCCAGGTGATTCTCCTTGTAATCCTAGCTAACTTTCCTGTTTATGGCCATGGCTGACTCCAGGAGCTAAGCAAGGAAGCCTTATCTTCCTTGTCTCCCACCATGTCCCCAGCCCGCTGGTGAGAGTCTCCAGGGCCTCTCTCTCTCTATCGGTTTCCATGGTGACCTAGGCAGACAGGAACTTTGACGGAGTTTCCGACAATTGTGCAAGGGAAGCAGGAAGCAGGCCAGCAGGAAGCTGGTCAGCACTGCTTGACTCCTCCCGCAGCCCCCGATAGCAGCAAGACCAAAAGGGACATGGGGCATGCCTGGCTGGTGACAGTTTCCTCACTGAGCAACACAGGAGACAAAATCCAGGCCCTTTAACTTTGTCAAAAAACAAAACAAACAAACAACAAAAGAAAAATCAGCATTCTGGTCACTAGCTGCCAGGCATCATAGGAACACTGGAAGGGCCTCCACCTTCACAGACCCACTTGTGATGTCCAGAACCCAGCCCGGCAGCGGCGGCAGCAGCGGCAGCAGCGGCAGAAGCCACTAGCATTCAGTGGCACTATTGGGAGCTGCAGGGGTGGGGGGCAATGTGTCCATGGCTTTCATGTTTAATGCACATCTCTCCTGCAGGGGGTCTACTTCTCGCCATTCCTCAGGCAGTGCCCATGGCAGGAGTTGCCTCTGTTTATTTGAACAGAGGGCTCCTTGTCTACTCACACAAAGAAGCTGCCATCAAAGGAATCCCAGGCCCAGCCAGCAGAGGAGGGCAGCCAGGGCCCCCAGAGGCACAGGCAAAGTGGACACTATCCATGCAGTATCTACCAGTCAGCCTCCTGGACTTTCTCTGGAGGAGTCCGGTGCTTACCTCACTCCAGACATGCCAGATAAACACCCGGATATACACACCCTGGAGCTTCCTCTCAGGCAGTCTCTGTGTTTGCTCATCTGGTGACTATCCCCAGGCCCAGGCCTAAGTGCTGCAGGACATAAGGCCCTCAGCAAGGAGCAGAACCTTCTTCAATGCCTAGTGAGCTCATATACTCTCAGCCCCTCTGGCTACCACCAAAGCCAATTAAAGTCCCTGGCTGCTCATACCTGTATAGGGCAGAGGACAGTTACACTTGTACCCGGCGACATCATCAATGCAGGTCCCCTGGTTCAGGCAGGGGTTGGAGGCACATTCATTGATGTTGGTCTGGCAGTTAGGGCCTACAGGAAGAAGACCGTGAGTGGGTGGGCCTGAACCTCTGCCCTGTGCCTTTACTCAGGAGAGCCAGGGACCCAGCCTGAGAAATGGCAGCAGCTTTAGGTGGACCAAGACAGAGGATGCCATTTATACTGCCAGCCCGGGCCACCAGGGAGGACCCATTCTGCTGTGTCACCCACCACACTCACCACTGAAGCCTTCTCGGCAGGTGCACACGTAGCCGCTGGTCATGTCTTTGCAGGTACCACCATTGACACAAGGGTTGGACTCACACTCGTTGTTGTTGATGTCACAGTTTGTTCCACTCCACCCAGGGGCACAGTCACACTTGTACCTACAAAGAGGCCTGGACTGTAGCCTGGGCTCAGAGCCCTCCTGCTAGATAAGACTACATTTCAAGTCTAAGGGCAAGGACACATCACCTACTGGGCTGGAGGTATCTACTTTGCCCAAGATCGCACAAGGGTTCCACACTGGGACAATGTGACCTTGACACTAGGGGCTGACCTCAGACCACTGACCTCACAGGAGCACCCATTCACCCAGCCTGTGTCTGCCCTAGGCTTCAAGCTGGTAGCTCCCAGGCCAGTCTGCCATACCCATTGAGGCCATCCCGGCACGCTCCGTGGATGCAGGGGTTACTGTTGCACTCGTTGACTTCCGACAGGCACGTGGGGTCATGGTAGCCCTCAGGGCAGCGGCAAGTGAAGCCCGCGATGCCATCCTCACAGGTACCTCCATTGTGGCAGGGGCTGCCCGCACATTCATCAATGTTGACGTTACACATGCTCCCTGTGGGTGGGAAGGGGCTCAAATACCAGGCCTGCTACCCAGAGCCCACCTCTCCTGGAGACAGACCTAGCTGGGCCTCAGTTTCCCCATGTGCTAATCTATGAAATTTTGAGCTATCGTAAAGTGCCTTATGTAGCAATGTGTCACATGACCATAGTGCCAGTAGCTTCAGGGTCTCATGTGTTCCAGTCTGGCCACAAACTATGTAGCTGAGACTGACCTAAATTTCTGATCCTCTTGCTTTCAATGTCAGAGTGCTAGGGTTACATATGCCACTGCATCTGGTTTATGCGGCAGTAGAATTGAACCTAGGGCTTTGTGCATGCTGGGCCAACAGCTTAACAACCGAGTCATTCTTCAGCCAAGCTTTACTACAGCCTTGAGACCCACTCTCTTCTGCCCTCCTAGAGTACCTCTGGAACAGGGGTACCAACTGTCCCTCTGGTTGACATGGTCCCCAAGGCTCAGAGAAGCTAAGGAGCTTATCAGATCGAAGGGAGAACACATGTCCAAGAGCCTGGCCTCAGAGTTCTGGCCTCGCCACTTCAGCCTACTGGGTCATTAAGTCTGACATGGCCAGGGCCAACCCAACACTGACAGGACAGAAGGCATGTGGAGGCCACCCAGTCTTTATGATACCTCCACTGGTTGGCAGACCAAGATCTGGGTAGTAGACACCCAGCTTGTGTCATCCAGGCCTTAGACCCCTGGTACCCCCACAATCCCGCCCAGACCTCATTCATCTAATGACTCTAGGGTTGACCTTGACCTCTGACTTCAGCCATTCACCTGTGTAGCCTGGTTCGCAGGCACATTCGTAGCCATCGATCTTGTCCAGACACGTGCCAGAGTCACAAGGGTTGCTGGCACAGTCATCCAGGTTGATCTCACAGTTGGGTCCTAGGGGCAACGTGGCATGTGGTCAGCTTCCAAGCCTAGCCTCATCCTTTTCCACCCACTGCCAGCTCTGACCAGTCACCTGTGGTTCCCTTGAGGCATAAGCAGAGGTAGGAGTTGTCACGATCCTGGCAAGTGCCCCCATGGCGGCACGGCTGGCTGTGACACTCATTAATGTTGGTCTCACAGTGATGGCCTGTGTAGCCTGGCTGGCAGAGGCAGGTAAAGGTGGCCACACCATCCTTGCAGGAACCATAGTGACAGGGGTCAGGGTCACACTCATCAATGTCCACCTCGCAATGGGTCCCTGTGTAACCTAGATGGCAGGAAAGGTGGGCATTGGTGAGCTTCAGGGCCAGCTACTCCCTCAACACTCAGTTGGCCACACCTTGGGAAAACACTGAGCAGGGTCACCGCCTGGCCACTGATGGATATGGGGTGTCACATACCCTGGGATATTCTCATCAATCCCGCCTGGAGTCACAGCAAAGTTAAGTTCCTCACCCTCGGATTATATGGCCCCAAACTAAGGCCTCCCCAGTTTCCTGTCCCTTTCTCACCACTATCTAGCCCCAAATCCTGCACTGCTTCTTGTACCTTCTGTGCACACGCAGGTGTAGGTGTTGGGCCCATCCAGGCACTTGGCGCCGTTCTTGCATGGTGTGCTGGCACACTCATCCACGTCATACTGGCACAGGTGCCCGCTGAAGCCTGTGGCCAGGGAAGAGGGGATGGCTATATCTGACAGTATCCTAGCCCTTTGACTGTTACCCACAAACCCTAGAGTTAGGTGAATGCCTGCTCACATGGGCTCCCTAGAGGGTTCTTTGGCATCAGGGGCCACTCCAGGCTTCAACCTGCCCTTGTAACTGTTGGTTGCACCCTGCTCCTCTGATCAGCTACTTGTTCAGCACTGCTCAGTGGCTGCCTTCCTGGCCCAACAGAGGGGCCTTATTCGTAAACAGCCTCTGGTTGCTACGGTTACAGCTGCACTAGGCTGTGAATGGGACTCCCCTAGCTTGACCAAGTCTAGGATGGCTGATTTACATCTCAGAAAGCCCAGGCCTGGTCCAGCCCTGGGGTAGGCGAGAGCCGCCTTCCCAGGGCTCTTTTGTCCCTCCTCCAAGTTCTTCCCAGCCATAAAGGTCAGATCCCCACACCATGTCCTCACTCTCATGACCATCACGAAGAGGACAGGGCCAAGCAGGTGGACTCTCCTATCTTGGGAGCAGTGCAGCTCCTGCTCATCCTTCCCTCCTTTAGTAAAGGGTTTCTGGTGCCAGGCTCCCTGTAATGCCCACTCACGTGGGTCTTTACCTTTGAGGAAAGCCTGAAAAAACCTAGTCAACTCACAAGGCAAAGTCCTCCCTCAAAGGAGTCTGGGAAGAGATCATGAGGACACAGGTCCTGTGGTAGGTAGGTGACCTCACCTTTGGGACAGTGACACAGGAACTCATTGATCTTGTCCATGCAGCGGCCATTGTGCAGACAGGGGCTGCTGGCACACTCATCAGTGTTGATCTCACAGTACACACCCTCATAACCTGTGGACGGGAGATGGTAAGACTGAGGATGGCTACAGTAGGCCCTTCTAGAGCCCCAGCTGAAGACTAGGGAAGAGAAGTGACCCTCCCTCATGCAGGCCTAGTGTGGCCACTGCGGTCCATATCTGTATTTACTCTGGGTCTATGCACCCAACTTTGGGTATATTCTCCACTCTGTCCTGTTATCCTGGCCCTCGTTTCCCAGATGCTGCCAACCTTGACAGAAATCTTACCTGAAGCTATCCAGCCTTGACTCACTCTCCCGCTCCCTGCTCTTGGCAGCCCCTATGGTGGGAAGTGGCATAAGACATACCTGGCATACATATACACTGGAACTCCCCAATCTGGTCCAGGCAAGTGGCGTCATTCTGACATGGGTTGGAGATGCACTCATTGACATCAATCTCACAGCGGGGCCCCGTGTAGCCCTGTAGACACTGGCACTCAAAAGAACCCAGTGTGTTGAGGCACTTGCCTGCGTGCTCACAAGGGTTGGCACCTGGTGAGGGAGGCACGGAGGAGTGCTCATTACGCCTTCCAGCCTCCAGACCACCTGCATCGCCCCAGCCCATGCCATCAAACTGGTGGTTCTCCAGGACAGTCACATCCCCCATATGTGACAGCCAGTCTGCTACTGTTGCCTGTGTATTTGCACCTACCCAGAGCACACTCATCCACATCCTGGCTGCAGGCTGGCCCCGTGTACCCCGAGGGGCAGGTGCAGATGGCCTTGCCGTTGACAGGGTTGGTGTCACAGTTAGAGCCCTCGTTGCAGGGGTTGCTGATGCATGCATCGTTGAGGTGGCACAGCAGACCTAGATGAGGCGGCTGAGGTGAGTGGCACTGTTTTTCCCTATCCTGGGATTAACAGGTTGTTGCAGCTGGGCCATCCTCACCCAACACCCTGGAGTGAATCTCTGTGACCTACTCAAGCATCTCACAAAACTCGGATCACCAGGATGCCTCTGTCCAGCAAGGCTTACTGGGTCATTGCTGGAGACACAATGGTCTCCAGCAATGGTCATTGCCAAAGAGACACAGCTTTCTCTCTCTCATCCCTTTCCTAAAACCGGGTATCACATACTCCAGGGTGAACTCAAGTCTGCTTTATAGCTAAAGATAGCCTTGAACTTTGGATCTACTCTTCCTTGGGTGCTGTTTTGACAGGCATGTGGCACTACCCATGGTTTATGTGGCACCAGGGATTGAGTCCAGGACCCTGTGCATGCTAGGCAGCCACTCTACCAACCAAGCTGCATGCCCAGCCCTGGACCTATATCTGAGTGAAGCTGGTCCCTCCCACCTCACTCATGCCCACCCCCCAGGTGTTTCCACCAAGGGTGGTGAGCCATTCAAGTTCCCCTTCTCTCAGAAGACTCCTGCACTCACTCACCTGTGCGCCCATGAGGACACTCGCAGTAGAAGGAAGCCACACGGTCATGGCAGGTGGCACCCTGGAAACAGGCAGCACTGGCACAGTCATCAATGTTCTCACTGCAGTCCTCGCCAGTCCAGCCATTGACACACACACAGTTGTAGCCGCCGTGGGTATTGTGGCAGGTTCCACCATTCTGGCAGGCATTGGGCATGAGCTGACACTCGTCCACATCTTCTGTGCAGTACTGACCTGTGAGGGGCCACAGGACCATCCATCTCAAGCTGCAAGATGAGCTCCCTGCTCTGGGTTGTGGGGCTGAAAGCCACTCTCTCCAGGAAGTCTTCCTAGATGACTTATGCAGCCAGCACGTTACCCCATTCTCCAGCCCAAAAGGCCGTCATCTCATGGCTGACTAACCTGTGAGCCCCCTAAGGACAACTTGTATTCATCCCTGGTAGCTTGCCCAGAAAACTAGACTTCTGTATGGCTCAGTGCCGAGGACCTGATTCTGGATATGAGCTGCTAACAGCTCACAAGAACCATCTGATGCTGAGCTGGGCTGACTCCAACTGGAAGCAAAGGAGCTGCCCCATGATGCCAGTCTCCTGGGCCACCCTGGGTCTTGCAGTGTGGGCTTCCATAGCATGGAACAGAGTTCAGACCTCCCTACCACTCTGTTGTGTGCAGTTCAGTTAGTAGAAGGCTCCCGCATGCAAGCCCCATGAACATACCTGTCCACTCTGGGGGACAGCGGCAATTGTAGGTATTCACACCATCCACACAGGCACCCCCATTCTTGCAGTTGTTTCCTGGACAGTCATCCACATTTTCTTCACAGTTCTGTCCAGCAAAGCCTGTGGGACAGGGGCCAGCAAATTAGCCTGATCTCAGGGGTCTGCCGAGGAGCCTCGGGTGGCTCTGGTGTCTTCAGTTTCTGGATAGACTTGCAATGTCCTGCTCTGGACAAGGCACCTATCTACCCTTCCATGGCATCCCTCCTCCTGTGTCCACAGGTGATAGTTCCTCTCTAGAAAGTCGCTATGTAAAGAGCTGACTAAACAGACAGGGAGCCAGGAACATAGTGCTCTAGAAGGTTCTGCCGTAAAACCACTAACAGAATTGCACACTGGGGCTGTCTACACTGAACCAGTGGGGCAGCCATGAATATCTAAAACTGCTGGAGCTAAAACTGGAGCTTGGAAGCACTAAATTGGAAACCAGAATGGTATGATCCAGGCAGGCCTGCTCAGTCAGAACCTGTGATTTCCTCAGGGCACAGCCAGGGCAACTGTCTCTCCTCCACAGGCTAAGGCAGCCCATCTAGCCTGGGGCTGGGCCCCAAGGTGTGGCTTGCAGCGTGGCCTTCACGAGGGTCTCCTCAGCAGCCAGTTAGCTATTAATCTCCTCAACTCCCGCTGGTTCAATGATCAACCCAGAAAGGCGAGTCTGGCAACAGCCAAACCTGCAGCCAGTTACTAATTAACACCATCTCTGGGGATGCCTTTGAACCCCTCCTGCCCTTGGAGAACCCACCTGTTTGCCTCCTCTTCAAAGATGCCCGTCCACCCCCAACATCTTGCATGACAGCAAGAAGCTGAAGGCTTGGAAAAGGCTTATCTGGGTGAGGGAGGAACCAACTTGGAGCCTGTGCCTGCCTAGGGGTCAGCAAGACCAAATAGCTTGTCTCCTTGCCTGTGCAGAGATTTATTCTAGCACAGGGCAAGCTTCCAGGAAGAAGCAAGCCTGGAGGTGCCCTGAACAGGTGTAGAAGGATTTCACTGGGGGAGAGAAGGGATCATAGGTCCTATGTGGAGCCTGGCCAAAGCCTCCTCCTCTGCCTGTACAGCATCTTCCAGGGAAACCAGGCTTGTGAGATCTTGAGGGGCCAAGTGTGGCTCAACAGGATACACAGGAGCCAGAGTCACTTTAATTCCCAGTCAGCTCTCAGGGTTAACTTCTGTCCTGACCTTAGTTCCTTACATTTCCTTGGTTCATACAGTCTTCAGGAAACCTGGCACAGAGCTACCTGAGAGCCCAAATGATTGGTAGAACTGTGCCCAGACCAGAGTCCCTTCAACAGTAATTTGAGTGGACAATTTTTATCTCTCCCTGCCCTGAAACGGCCTGTCTCCACACAGGGTAGTGTGCGTTCTGTCTTTAAGGGTGACCCAGCCACTACACATCAACCTCTGGGACCCACCAGCTATGGTAATTGGACCCCACCCAGCTCTTGCTTCCCTTCTTTCCACCTCCAAGCACTCGGAGTTGACTCACCCCACCCTACCTAAGGTGGATGGTGGCAGCCCCATGCACAAGTTCCTTGAACAAGACTGCTTTCTCCCGTCTACATGACAGCCCAGTCTAGCCTCTCAACACTTGAGGTCTTATGTGGCCACCAAGACAGATCTGAACCCACAGCTTTGGGGCCCTACTGAGCATGGAAATCCTGTCCCAGCCCTCCAGAGAGGCCGGGGAGTGTGCAGCTATTACCTTCAAGCTTGCCCAGTGACTTTCAGGAAATGCATAAGACAGTGTCTGCACGCAGAGTCTTGAGGCTGGCTCTGCAAGATTGGGGCAGAAGGGAACTTCCCTTTTTCAGGGGGGTAGGGCGGCCCCCGGGGTTGCAAGGGGAGTGGCCTAAGGTCACCTCAAGCAACCAAATCTATTCCTACTTCCTGAGCCCACTCCTCCTTCCTCTCAACTGCCTGGTATGTTGACCCACTCCACCCTGCCACAAGTAGATTGGCGGCAGCTCCATGCTGCCTCATATGTCTGAGTTGCCATCATTAGAGCGGCAACAAGGGCTGTGCCTGCAGGCCCCACCCCTGCAGAGACATCAGGCACAGTGGGAAGAACACTGAGGAGGGAGGAAGTAATGAACAACACAAGGCCCCTAAAACCCTCAAGGCCTGGTTATCCAATTACCATCCCCAGAGACAGGGGAAACCCCAGGGACTGCCCACGACAGTGTGCTCCCCTGATATACAGAGACATGTGGATGTCAAACAGCTCACAAGCATCTGTAAGGGCAGGCTGGCTTCCAGCTCTAAGAAGCTCTGGGTATTGACATGGTGGGTATTAGTCAGCCAGGGGTCAGGAGAGGCCTGGCATGAAGAAAACACCAAGGGAAGGCACTCTTATCAGCAGAAAGAAGGCTTGGGGGTTGTGGACCAAGCTATTTGGATCTCAGCAAATGGTCCAGTCAGAAACAGACCAGTGGGGACTGACATATGTGTGTGGTACCACTGAGAGTGTGACCTGGCTATCCTGACCAGCTCTTACATTATACCTAAGGCTCCATGACTGCTGCCCTTTTCTAAACTTCTTTCTGGGCTCCCTCCAAAGGGCATTAACTCTTTTTCTGCATCCCTCAGGCTTGACAGCAGGACATGCACAGACATGGATGTCTAGGCTAGAGGCCAGCATACCAAGACGGAACCTACCTGGCAAGCAGGCACACTCGTGGGTGGTGTCCCCTGTAGGGCGGCAGGTGCCTCCATTCTGGCAGGGTGAGGGGCTGCAGGGCACGTAGGGCAGTTCACAGTGGGGACCAGTATGGGTGGCACGGCAGGCACAGCGATAGGAGCCGATCTCATTGTGACAGGTGCCTCCATGGCGGCAAAGCCCAGGGTTCTGGCTGCACTCATTAACATCTTGCCTACAGGTGGGGCCATGGAAGCCAAGCGGGCAGCCACAGATGTACGAAGACTCAAAGGGCAGGCACTGACCACCATTGGCGCAGGGGTTGGAAGCACAGGGGTCAGCCTGCTGACATGATTTTCCTGGAGGGCAGGGAAGAGGGTCAGCTGTAGCCAGGGCCTCCCTATGAGCCATGGCAGATTTGGACATCATGGAGGCACCAGCCAAAGATAGCTCTAACGTGTTATCTTCATGATTCTCAGTACCTGCTGCAAAATGTGGCTATCTTCTGCATATAAAGCACTGGAAGTCACAAGAGACCAAGTGACAGCTCAAGGACAGAAACGGCCGTCTAGAACTTGTACCTAGCTGTCTCCTGGACCCCACATATATAAGCAATGGCAGCTTGAGGCACCCTGACAGGGGGATGTAAGGCCAGGGCTGCATGAGGACTCACCCTTTACTCACAGAAACAGTGAGAGTTTGGGGCCCTGGAATAGGGCAGCCAAAATACAGACAGTTTGGGGCTGGAAAGGACTAGAGTTCTCAAGGAACCCCCAAGATTTTTCAGGATAGTAGATCCCAGCTGAACTCTGAGCCAGGAGAGGATAAAGTTTGGTGTATCAAAGTATCTCAAGTCAACAAGGATAGGGTAGGCCGGGCCTAAGGGTCCAGCCATGAAGTTCATCTTTATAGCCCTTACCTGACCACCCTGGAGGGCAGCGGCACTTGTATTCTGTGAGAGTGAGCAGGTCACAGGTGCCCCCATTGCGGCAGGGGTTGGCCAGGCAGGCATTGTCCAGAGGTGTCAGGCAGAGGGGACCAGAGAAACCCAGGGGACAGCTGCAGGCATAATCCACAGTGCCGCCATGGTCTACAACGTGGCATGTTCCAGCATTCTTACATGGCGTGCTGAGGCAAGGATTGGGGTCCTGGCACCGTTGGCCCACAAAGGCCCTGCTGCAGCTGTTGACAGACATGTAGGGCAGTTAGCTCGCCAGCCCGCTTCTCTCATGGCCACAGCTACCCGACCCTGGGCGGCAGGTACAACTAGAACCAAGCTCTAGAATGGAGGTGCAGTGGCTGTTTGGTGGGCAGAGGCTTCTGGGATGATGTAAGCTCTGGAGCATGCGTCAGCGCCATGGAGGTGCTCACTTTAAAGTGGTTACTTTCACATATTAAGTGAGCTTCATCTCAATAAAAAAAAGAAATAATAACGACTGTTAATTGGGGCCAGGCTAGAGACAAGACCGGCCTGAATTTCAAACCAGACAGATTTCAAACCTGAGTCTATACTTGCAGTGAGCCATTGGAGGAGGAGCCCCTGCAGGCTCAGCAGAGGTCCCCCCCCACCCCCCAGTGGGGGGATGTCGACAGGACTCTGTGAAACTCTCATTTAGCAGGCTGATCTGCTTTTCTCTCCCAGCTTCTGTCATGAATATGCATCATCTGGGTAATAAAAGAGTTCACGGTTCCTTCCACTTTCAAACATCAATAGCACAGTGAAAGCGGGAAGCAGAGCAGACTGGAGACTGTAAGTGCTTTCTCTCTATTCAGTTCCTGCCCTGTAGCAAGGGGGCTATGCCAGGATGCAGGCTGGTGCTCACTCTCTACAACTCAGCCCTCAGACGTAGGTTCCTCATATCATACCCCCAACCATAATGGCATCCCCTCAGGAACAAATAAAACCTCCAGGTATAAGTTCTCTGTACCACACACCCAGCAGCTTCAGCACTGTCCTCTGAGGACGTGATACATTGAAGGATGGAGACTGAGAGCCTGTCTCACCTCCAGGCAGGTGAGGGGTTTCCTGTCTCCAGGCTTAGACTCACTGGTTCCCTGCAGGGACAAGCTCAAGGTCCACCACTGTCCCAGCCTCAGTAGCCTCCTCAGCCACCTGCCTGCCTAGCTCCCACAGTCTGGGCCATAAATCCCTGACCCCACTCCTGCCCCACCTCTTGGACCCACACTCCCACAGAAGGCTCTGGGAGCCGCCAAACCAAGCTCTTCCCAGAGTCAAAGGCTCTGAGGCAGAACGTACTAGTTGACAGGGCAGCCCCTATGGCAGGGTCACAGTCAGGTGGTGGGTTGACACAGCCCCTGCCAACAGCCATCCTGATTTCCAGAACCTGCTCACTGGCATACAGACTGCTCCTTGACTCCCCAAGCACCCAAAGCTATGGCTGTAACTTGCCTGAATCCCTACCTCCAGCCAACCTGTCAGACCCCACTTGCTTCTGAACTGCTATTTATAATCAAATCCCCATGTGAGGGTGGCTCTGTGAGAGGCCTCCTCACTAAGAGCTGCTGTAGGCAGCGTGGGGCCTGGGGTCAGGTATCTCAGCAGAAGCAATGGGAGGCATCTGTCCTCTCTGAAGCCTTTCATCTGTGTCTACCGCTTGGGTATGGAAGACACAAAATGGCCACTCTGGTGACCATCTGTTGCCAGAAGCCAAAAGTCTCAAACCAACTGGCTTAAAGAAAACAAATCACACCCCCACCCCCTGGGGAGTTAACTCAAGCCTATGCAATGGTTCCTGTCCAGCATGGCAAGTGTGTGTTTGGTGTGTGGGGTGGGGTAGGGTAGGGATGGGGGACATCTGGCTCCTCCTGCATGGGGGGTAGCCTTGGAGGGCACCTCTCCACCAGTGTGGGCAGCCACTGAGATCCACACCTGCTTCTCTGGGGCACCTAGGCTCTGGTAGAATCAACCTTGGGGAGGCTAGGAGGCAGTCTTTGCTTTCACTACTCGTGAATCCAGTTACTAACCGGCTGGAGAGGCTGCAGGGAGCCTGGGATCTGCTCGCTGAGGCTGGCCCCTAGAAGCAGCCCTCCTCTCTGGATCAATCAATGCCCCTTTGTCGGGCAGGGTTGGCCTCAGCCCACTTGGAGAAAAGGTTTTTTTTTTTTTTTTTTTTTTTTTTCTTTCCCAGCCATTGGTGAAGTCACGGGGGAGGGAGTATTAAGGGACAGAGGGAGCTTCATCTTCAAAGCCAAATGGAGCTGCTGTCCACCCATTCCTGCAGGCCAAGAGAATAGGGGAAGCTCTAGGCCAGTGAGACTGAGGCTCCCAAAGGCGGGAAGATTTCCCTGGGTAGGAAAAATGGGGCAAGCCCAATGCCACACTAGTTCTCCGGTACTTAGGTACTTATGCAACCCCCTGCTAGGTCTCTTAGGGAAAAGACACTGAATGCAACCAAAGGCTCAAACTTGATCACATCCCTCATCCCGCCGGCCACGGGCTGTGTACCCTCAGGCACCCTGAGCTATAGGGAACCACAATGTGAAGACTGGAGGAAACCCGCCTGAGGAAACCCGCCTAGATGGGATGCACACTTGCCAACACTGCTGTGTTCTGCTGGACCAGCAAGGGGGAAAATATGGCCAATAAATCAGGCGCCAGCAGCATGGACAAAGGGCAGCAGGGAGCAGGTGCATCTGTGGAGGGGACAGCTGCTCCTGCTGGGCGCGGCCAGACGCCAACACCAGCGGGTGGGGCAGGAGCTGGGAAGCTGGTGGCCAGGGAAGCTCCTCTGTGGGGGAATGTGGTGGCTGAGAAGGCCCATTGTCCACCCCACTGCCACCCTCGGCTTGGGGACACCATAGTGCAGGCATGTTGCTTAGCTGTGCCTACCACCACGGGTGAGGCCACTGTCCACCACTGACATTCCATAGCTGGAGGACCAGCAGGGCCACTTGGATGGGACCATCCCTCAGATGCCTGGAGCCAAGTGGCAGGATCTAGGTCTGGGGCAGGGGCCTGAGGGACAGACAACAACTCAAATGCCCTTTACCTCTGTCTGTGGCCTACCTGTCTGACCTCTGTACCATCTGGCCACGTTCTCTCCTCACAGCATTCAAATGTCCCTAAGAAGGGACACTGAGGCCACAGCTGGGCTACAGCCATGGCCACAATACCCCATTTGGTCCTCAACACTGACAGGTGAATGTGAGCAACACAGAGGCATGGAAGCCCCACTGGAAGCCTCACTCACTGGGGAGTCCCTGAGCACCAACCAGAGCCTCCTAGGGGACCCAGGATGTCCTCTGCTTCCCAAGTCACCTCCTTTCTAGGTAGGGAAAGACCCTCCCAGGACTGAAAGGTGGAACTTCCTCAGAATGAGGGCCTGACCATCAACAAGACGGGAACCACCTGCAATGCTCTCCTATGGCACTCAGGGCCTTCACAGTGGGAACCCAGCCATGGCAGGTGTGCCCTCTCCTTACTTCCTTCTTAGGGCTCCTTGGGGCACCTACTTCTCCACTTTGCTTCTTCTACACCACATACTCCATTGCCTGTGGTGTGACCTGTCCCACTGTGGCTAGCTGCAGGTGAGTAGCAGGCAGGCTGGGGCCCAGGAAGGGGGTGGCTTCCGCAGATGCAGAGGAGTATAAATGGCCCCTGTGCCTGTCATCCCACAACTGCTGCCTGCGCTTTGTTGGCAGCCTCAGTATTTCCACTGTGCTGCCTCCCACCTCCCTGGCAGCGCCAGTCCATGGAAATGTGACTCCCCGAAGCATCCAGAGGCAGATGTTGCTGTGGCCTCTCACCCGGGACTAATTCTAAATTGTGCTGTTTTCCTTTCTAAACTACGTGGCCATCTGCTGCCCCCAGGGGACAGATGACAGCTCCCTCCACCCCAAAATGAGGAGGGAGCAGAGGGACTGTAGTGGGGGGTTCCTTAGCTTCTGCCCTTGGTAGGTTTATGGTTGAGTAGGGGAAGGAGTAGAGGGTTTAGTAAACTTGAGATAGCTGGGGTGGGGTGGGTGGGGGTGGGGTAGGCTGTCAACACTGGAGCCCTTTCATTGGCTTCTCAGAATCCAGTGGCCAGAGGAATTTGGGGGTGAGAAAGCACTTCCAGAAGGAGGTATGTCTTGTGGGGCCCTCCCAGCTCTGCTTCTGCCTCTCCATGGTGAGATGGAACTCTCAGTTTGGCCTCAGTTTTCCAAGAGAGCTCTCTCTCTCTCTCTCTCTCTCTCTCTCTCTCTGTGTGTGTGTGTGTGTGTGTATCTGTGTCTGTGTGTCTGTGTGGTGTATGTGTGTGTGAGTCTCTGTGTGTGTCTGTGTGTGTGGTGTCTGTGTGTGTGGTGTTTGTGTGTGTGTAGGGAGGAGGTTGAAGGTTGAAGAGAGGCCCTTGCAGCAGGCACCAGCAGATCCAAGGTGCTGAGAAACTCTCACTCTGGGCATGGCTAGGATTGAGTCACAAAGGTACAGTCCTGTCCCTCAAAGAATGTATTCGTTGCACAGGTAAAAGCACCCATCTGAGGACTGGGAGCACTGCAGGCCTATACCTGAGTACCAAGGCTCTTGCTTATTCTTCTCTGGGAGAGGGGCCCTGCACTGAGGCATCTGAGCTCCTGGGGCTCAGAGCACACACCAGATCTATGATCCAGAGGCAGAGGGTGGCTCAGTGTATGACTGCATACCTCAGGCCCCCTGGCACCAGGTGATGGTGGTGGAGAGCGCCTGTCTTTTTTAGTCTACTCTACCTGGCTCTGGAGCCACCCAAGTAGAGCTGAAGCCCTTGTTCGGCCAGGTCCCACTCAACAAGTGGTGATCATTCTCTTGTACCCAAGGGATGGTCTGATGCAGATCCCTACCCCAGCCTGACTTTGTTCTGTTCAGCTAAAATACAGGAAAGCTGGCTGCCTGCCACCCAACTTTCCCACAGTGGGTCCAAAACCAGGGCTACCTCTCACTCAAACAGCCCACCTGTAGGGTTTTCACAGGGTCAACAGCCCCAGCTCCATCCTTGGCAAAGGCTTCTGGGGTCAAGAGAAAGGTTCTGGGGCCTCAGCCCTGGGACCTGAGCAGAGCCAGTCCAAGAGCCCCAAATCCTAGTGCCTTGATGAAGGAAGGTGCTCACACCTTTCTGAATGGTTCCCTGGTATTCTCCCTGGTTCAGAACGGTTAATTCAAAATCCATAAGGTGGGAGACCTCTGCAGACCACAGTTCCATTCCTTCTCTTCCCCACAGAACTCAAGGCAAAGAGCATACAAGAGCCTAGCTTTCCCGCTAAACCTGCCTGGATCCAAACACTTGTCTGAAGATCACTCAGAACATGGGGGAGAGAACAGCCCTCGTCAACCTCATGATCTCTTGCCCCCACAACCCCCAACCCAGCTTCCTTCCCCACTGTGGCTGGATGAGGTACACAAGCATGTAGGTAGCTCGTCCATGCACTGCTCGCATTGTTCCCAGAGGGGACAGCAACATTGCTGCTTACAGCCAGCATCTGTGCCTCCACCTGTGCCAGCAGGGAAGGCCGGCAGGAAGAGCTGAGCTGTGGTCTCCTTCCAGACTCTGAAGCCTTAGGGACCCTGGCTCCCACAGCAGCTGCTGCTCAGACTAGAAGGACAGCAGTGGACAGAGCAAGAACGTGGGTCACAGCTAGGGCAGGTATAACATGTCTACAGGTGGCTGTGGGGCTGGCCAGGACTGAAGCCAGGGTCCAGGCTCAGCTCAAAGAACCACTCCCAGCATGCTCAGCTCTTCTGTCTTCAAATCATTCCCCCCAGTTGCATCCTTGGATGGTTTAAAATATGCTGAAAAAGGAAGCGCAGGAAAAGCACCAGCTTCCTGGCCTGGCTCAGGGAAGCCCTTTGTGTGGGAGACAGTTGAGGTTGGAACCTGCCCTCTAGGGAAGCCACCTTTTCCCACTACAGGGAAAACAATACTCTCCTCCCCACTGCTGCCTGTGAAGGCTCCTCTGGGGGACAAAAAGGCTCTTGGGGGTGGGGGCATTAAACAATTTCCTGGAGTTGGTCTGTGGGAAGTGGTGACCCACGGGAGCAGGGGTGGGAGACTCCACCCAATCTGCCCCTTCCACCATTGGTGAAAGCACCATCCAGCAAACTGGGGTCACCAGGAAGCAGGGGTCACTGCTAGGGTGTGAAAAACACCTGCTTAAGCTCCTGCCTCCACTAGGGACAGTTTCCTGCTTGATCATCCCCAAACACAGACAGCCCCAAGTTGCAAACAAGGCTGGGAATGTGTCTTCCTTTAACACTCTACAATGCCTGCCAGCCACTTTGAGTGGTCCCTGGGACTCATGGCAACAAGCCTCTGTGTACCAGTACCAAGGAAAGCTAGGGATGGTTACAGAGGACAACTATAGGCCTCTCTGGCCTATGCAAGGTAGAACTCAGCCCTGGACCTAAAGCTGCTCCAACTAAGCAGAAGGAAAAGCTTCATCCAGAGGGAGATTAAGCCAGACACCCCACTGAGATCTACACCAAAGCCAAGAACAGTATGGCACCTACCCATCTCTGCTGCCCCAAATAAATGTGAAGATGGTGAGAGGGACCTGTCCAGAGGCTACTCTGTCTACATTTCCACCCCCCCCCCCCGTCAAGGTCCAAAAGAGAAGACATGCTCCCACCTGGCTAAACTGGTCCTTGGATGCCAGAAGCTTCACCTCACTAGACCCTTACTACAGTCCTGGAAGTGGGCTAGGCCCATTTTACAGATAGGAAGACAGAGGGTTAGCAGGCGCTACATACACACTCCAGATTTTGTAGTGCTTAATTCCTATCTCCCACCATGGAGTAGTCTTGGTTCTGAGAACAGTCACAGTCAAGACAGAGTAGCATAAGGCTCCCTGGGAATGTGAGAAGTTCCCTGGATCTCAAACTGCCTCACCACTTTGGTCATCTGATCTCCCCAGAAAAAAAAAAGGGCAAAGGCACACAGTATGGGAATTTGGCTGAAACAAAACTCTTAGGAAGTGGGGCAAGGTTCTCCGTGAGGAACCCAGGAAAAGGGAAGCTCCTGCCACTGCAAGGCAAACCTCAAAACTCCCAGCTTCTCCAAACTCCTCAGGACCCTCCTAGCAGAAGGGTCACCTGTCACCATCCCTGTGGCTGTCGTTTCCAACTGGTGGCACTGAAGATGTGCTTGTGAAGCCTATGTCCAGCTACCCACTGGGACAGAGCCACACCAGCTGCTGGGCAGACAAAGTAGGCAGACCGTAGCTGCATTCTTCAAGGGCCCCCCAGGAAACCCACCTTCAGTGAACCCTTTGGCTGACTTGCTGAAGTGCAGACTGCAGCTTTGGTGGGGGCCCCCCCCCCCCGAGATCGCCCCTACCTCTCAAAACTCAGCAGCCTCAACTCCAACCAAATGTTTTCCAACCAGAAAAAAGTTCCCTGCTTGGGAGGTCCCCATATCCCAGCAGATAGCTAGGTCCCACCCCAATCCTGGACACAAAATGTGTCATAATGGCTATCCACAAGAATCCCCTGTTCTGCTTTAGGACACAGAAAAGTTGAGAAGGAGAACCAGCTGAATGTACCCTGCTCTAGAAGGGGCCCAGGGCAGAGGAGGTGCTCTGGGGAGGAAGCTGTATAGGACCCAGGGTGTCCCAGGCCAGTGGGTCTAGGAAAAGCTTTGGGCTTGCAGATCCTGGCCCCTCTGCCCCTGTGGACACTGATGTCCCAGGCCTAGCTTCTTTTCAAGTATCACTTCAATGGCATCCTTGTGATCGCTCCCATCCTGCCCCATCAGGTCTGAGCTGCCCCAGTCAGCCAGACATTTTCTGCAGAGTCATGGTAACACACAGCACTCTCAAAGACAGATGAAGCCCATATACCAGCAGCAAGGCCAGCCGGCACCTTTAGCTACAGTGCACTCCATGGGATCCTCCATCCACCCCAAGGAGATGGGATGGGTCCTGTTGTATAAAGAGAGAATGTGAAACTGTAGCTGCAGCCCCAGCTCTGGAAGAAGTATCCCTGATCTGAGCTTTGACCAGGTACAGCCTAATGGAACAGGGTGCTGGGGGGGTGGGGGTGGGGGACAAGCCTGGCTCAGAGGCCAAGTTCAGAGTATATTGTGAGGGCAGGGGGCATCCGGCCTTCACTGTGGCCTCTGAAAACTGTAAGCCAAGCCTTAGAAACCTGGGCTGCCCACCTGGTCCCAGACCTGCCCCGGTCCATCTGACCAGACTGCCCAGCGTAACCTAGCTGCCAATACCACAGACTAGGTCAGACTCTGAGCCATGAAGATAGGATGCAGCCATGGCCTGACCTGACATCACTGTCCCACAAACCAGCACCCCACTTGGTTTCCACTATCAGGCTCTGAGACAGAGTTGAGGTCACCCTGGTCTGACCCTTAGAAGAGGAAGTAAGGAAGGAAAGCCCCACCTCGCAGGATCAGCCTTTAGAAGTCATGATCAACCAGATCCAGAGATGAACCAGAGCAGCAGAGGGTTGAGCACACAGGCAGCATGTGCCCTACCCCAGCCTCCTCAGGCCGGGCACACACACTGGGAGCCTCGCTTTCCCCACAAACCTCTCATTTCCAGTAACTGTGCTGTTTCCGCTCACTCAGAACTGAAACGGAGAGGAAATGGTGGGAGGCCGAGCTGCTGCCACTCAGACCTGAGTGATCTTTCCAGCTTCTACCACCCACATTCCTCTCCAAGCAGAGCAATGGCCCTGGGAGCCTGGAGAGAGTGAGTTAGATCCCCGTGTGGGCTGCTTCCTCCCTTCTGGGGTCTCGGTGAAATCTGGACTACTATAGGGGGACACTGTACACCAAGAACTCCACCTGCAAACCTACTTTTAAAGTAAGGACACTGGGACACGGGCTCCAGTCCTCAGCAGCCACATGAGCCAGGAAGGCAGCACACATTTGTCCTCGTCCTGGGGATGTGGGGGCAGGAGGATCCTTGGAACTCACTAGCCAGCCATTCTAGCTGAAGCAGTGAGCTCCAGGCTCTGTGAGTGACCCTGTTATAAAAAATAAGATGGGGTGCAAAAAGAGGACCCCAGTACTGACCTCTGGCCTCTACACACACCAGTATACAAGCATACATACGTGAACACACCTACACAAACACACACAAAATATTGACTCAATAGGCAAAGTACCTGCTGGGTAAGCACAAAGACCTAAGTTCAAACCTCCAGAACCCAGGTAAAAATCTGGGTATGTTGGCATGTAGCCCAGCCTTCCAGGAAAGAAGACAGAAGGATCTCTGAAGCCCAATGGCTGCCTGTCTAGCTGAATTGACAGCTTCAGGTTCAGTGAGATACCCTATCACAAAAAAAAGATGGAACATGTGGAGGAAAGAAAGCCACTGTCAACCTTGCTTCTTCCCCTTCTCATGTACCTTACATGTGAGCGCGTGCATGCACACACGCCCGTGAGCGCACACACACACACACACACACACACACACACACACACACTCATGCTTCTGGGCCGTGGGAAAACCTGCTCCAGGGAGCAAGCTGCCGCCCAGCTTTCTTCCTGAACTTGATTAAACACAGATGTTTCTCTAGGAAAGTTAGTGGCCTCCATGCAGGCTGCCGCTCCCTAGCCTCCCTGTGGCTGGGCTGTGATTCATACAGGGTGACCCACATGTGGTGTTAAGGCAGGAGGCCCGGAGCCAAGCTATGGCCTCAGTGCCTGGGTATCATCTTGGAAGAAGGAGAGTCCTTTGTCCTCCCAGTCAGGTCTAAGGACTCTCAAGGGGTAGGCATATCCACATCTCAAAATCCTCAGGCAACTGCACAGAGCAAATTGTTCACACAAGCTGACAGTGCATGTGGCAGGACCTGCCTCCCCAGGCCTGTGCCAGGGCTTGGGTCAGGTTGGCCTCTGGCACTACCTGTGGTAGAGGTTCAGCAAGTTAGCAGCATCAACAGATGACAAGCGGCTCATCTACTTAGTTCAGAAGGCAGCACTTCAAGCACTTCAGTAGCAGAGAGACACCGGGCCAGGTGACAGGACAAACCAACACAAGCCCAATGACACCTCCTCTTATCTGCCTGTTACAGTAAGGCTGGAACCAGCATTTGGCCCTGTTCCATAACTGGAGACAGTCATTCCTACCTGTGCCTCAGCAGTGGATATAACTCACCTGGTGAGTACCAAAGAAACTAAAGGGGAGGGGGGGGCAGAAAGAGGAGAGTTAGCCTAGCTCATTCACTCTAGAGTGTAAATGGCAGGAGCACAGGGTAAAGTTGGGTGGCCTTCTACCCAGAGCATTTCAGTCCAGGGGGCTGCAACAAAAAGGCACAGTCTAGGGGCTGGAGAGATGACTCAGTGGTTAAGAGCTCTTCCAGAGGACCCAGGTTCAATTCCCAGCACCTACATGGCAGCTCACCACTGTCTGTAACTCCAGCTCCCAGAAGATCCAATACTCTCACACAGACACACACGCAGGCAACACCAATGCTCACAAAATGAAAAATAAATTAATAATTAAGGAGATAAAGGCCTGGTCTAGAGGTGAGGTCTCTGGGGGAAGGGGCTAGTCCTAGAATCCTGTTGGTCTCAGGGACACTGAGAAAGCAGACCCATCCAGGCTATTGTAGATGCTACCCTGTGGTGGGCCTCACATCAAGCTGTGGAAGCCCTAGGGCACTCAGACACATGGTTCCCCAAGCTTTACTCTTTGGACACTAAGGCTGTCTCCAGCAGCTCTTCTTCCCTGGCTTCCCATCTCCTCATAGCTAGGTGCCTAGGTGAGGCGGCTGCCTTGCCTGCCCTAGGTCCTAGGCTCCAGAGCATACGAAACCCTCAGCAAAAATCCCCCGCTTCCACTGTCCTGTACCGGGCACGCAGACCCCATTAGCTCTTCCTTCAGGTTGTAAAAGGCCAAGAGGCTAGATGTCTGTTGGAAGGCAAGACAGGATAGCTAGATGTGAGTCTCCCGTGGGCACTGGGCACTCACTGTGAGGCCTTGGGCACATTATCAGTGACCAACATGGAAGCACATCAGGTCCCACTCAAGGAGCCCTACGTTCCCAGGGGACAGCATGGGCCCAGAGATGTACATTCTGGCCCCTTGGCGCTGTTGTCAGGACTCACAACCGGGCTCATCCTGATGGCACCAGAAGCTGGAAATTATCTTAACAGGAGTGCAGAGCTGGCACCCACAGTGGCACAGCGAGACCCTGGCATCATCCATGCTCAGAAAGCAGCACTCAGTGGCCACAGACTGGGGAACTTCATTCACAGGAAATGGAACAGCAAAGGCTCAGGGACAGAGGGCAGCTTAGTGGCTGCCAGGGAGGGGAGGGGGGTGGTAAGCAGCTGCCATTGGGGTGATTAAGGAGTCTGGAACTGGATAGGTGGGCTGGTTGTGCAATCCATGCCTCTGCTAAGTACACTGCATTGTGCACTTTTCCATGGCTCAAATGGCATGTTTTACAAAGTGTGTCATCTACCTCCCAAAAGCCCCATCTCCCAAATCAGCCCTCAGAATCCTGGACTCTAGTACAGCTAGATAGCGTGGGGTAAGGCCACAAGAAAGACATCCACTGCCCTCCCACCCTGCCAATCACTCCCCTATCCAGCAGGGTGTCCCCAGCCCTGCCACAGGGATAGTCCTGGTGCTGCTGCCTCCCAAAGCAGCCACTCTTAACGCCTGTAGCTTACCTCTCAGCCCAGCCTACATACAACAGAGAGGAGGTTCCGGTGCCCTCTCATGCATAGGGGGTAAACTGAGACTAGAGTACGGCTCACCAAAACCAGCTGGTCTGTGTCTTTCAGCCAGCAGGTGCCAGGGTGTGCCCTGCCTGGGAAACAAGGGGGATCAGACACGTCCTGACCTAGTCACAACGATGCCCTGAAGCCAGCCGCTCGTTAAAGCTGCTGATGATTCCCCCTGAGCCCCTGGGAAAGGTCTGGAAAGTTCTGGATACGCCTGCACATGAAGGTGAAAGCTGATGCAAGTTGCCCTTAGGTCCCCCACCCCCCAGCCTCTTCACCCTTAGCCTCAGTTTTTCCCACCTATAAACTGGAGATGAAACAAGCAGGGTGGGACAGGCCCTCTGGGAAAACCCAGCCCTCTGCCACCAAGTTTGCATGGCTGATCACAGCCCTGTGAGAGCTGCTGCCTCCATGTTTTTGAGGAAAGCAGCGTGGACACCACTCAGCTACAAAGCCACATTCTCTCACTATTTAGGGATGACATATGAAGCACATCCCTCTCCACACAAGACAGCTCAACCCCTCAGCCCAACTTGCCTGCCCTCTGGTCCCTGCCTCACCATGATGTCTACTGCCCCACCACAGGGGCCAGGAGTGAGGGCCAAAACCATCTTTCCCGGTGGAGCTTCCGTCTTTGACCCAGGCACAAACCTGTGGAGACCTCTCTACTACCACCCAACTTCTGGGGATCCCAGTAGCCAGCTCTGGTTATCTACATCCTGTGCAGCTCCTAGAAACAGGGCTCTCCTGTCTGGTCTACCCCACCCTCTTCCTGCTGAGGTCACAGCTTGCTCTCTGTCTCTCTCCTTTAGCGTTATTATTATTCCTTCAGTGGAAAAACTGTTGGCTGCTGGCCAGAGGCAGGGCTGCCCACAGAGACACTTTCCTTCACGGAACATCCCACCTCTGCTCAGGTGTTCCAGTACCTGGACATCTCCCCACAGGTTCTGAGACAAGTGAAGTTGTGAGGCTGGTTTTTTTTTTTTTTTTTTTTTTACCTGTTTTTCTAACCCCATGTCCTTGAAGGCCAGACAAGGCACTGCACAGACAGGCAAGCCTAGGACAGCCTTGGTTCTCCTACTGGGTTGGACGGGACCAACCCAAGATGGCATGTGACTGAATGGAACAGTAGCAGGGCCAGGTGACCGAGGACATAGAACACTCGTCTCTCCTCAGCCCACCAATCACTTCCGGCCTCACCCCTGCTTCCTCACCAAGTTGGTGGGAAGTGATGGGCCAGGGATGTGGCTATAATGCATACTCTGGAGAGAGGGAGGGAATGGTATCATCTGAAACACTCCTCAGCCAAGCATGGCTGACTTCTCTCCCTGTGCCTGATCCTAGCTGATCTGCTGAGGGCCCTGTCAGGCCATGGTGGAGCAGGTCTACCGTGTATGCAGATGTCACAGACATGCTGGATGACCCTCCAGAGTGGTCCTGTCCCAGTTTGGGGTTACATGTAGAGTGGAACACAGAACACAATATTAGCTTTAAAGTGTCTGAGGGACCAGTGGGATGGCTCAGAGGGTAAAGCCATTTACTGTGCAAGCCTGGCAACCTGATTCTGATCCCAGACTTCTCACTGGAAGGAGAGAACCGACTGGCAGAAGTTGTCCTCGGAGTTCCATACATATGCCTGCTCAGAGTGCACAGACACAGAAAGTCCAAAAAAGGAAAGCAAAAGAGCTGACAACTGCAGGCTCGTCCAGGCTAGAATCCTCAGATCCAGCCAGCTCGTGCCTAAACAGTAACCTAAACAGAACCATCAGATAGCACTACTGGGATGGTGAGTTAATTCATTACCCAACTTAATATGGGAGAATGAGGCCCTTGAAAGCAGCCCCACCAGCTCACCAGCAGAGTGTGGAAAGGACATAGATGTTCTACAGTGTCTACTCTTCACAGCTCTTACTCAATCCTTGTGCACCACCAAGATATCAATCCTGATCCTGCCCTGACTTAAAGATGGTGACGCTAAGGTGAGACCTCTCAAACATAGGGGTGTCCCAAGATTATCACCCACCATCCTGAGTTTCTCAGGGCATAGTTCACCTGATTTCTAAGTGCATTTAAAATGCATATCTTCCTCACATCTGGCTTAGCTCCCAGTGAAGGTGGCTTTAGTCTCCCTAAGTGCCCTCAGTTCAGAGCCTGCAGCCCCTTATAGGCATTTTTGAGCAGTGAATTCATGTTTACCCAAGTGTAGAGGTCCTTCTGGCTCTCCAAATGACAACTTGCTGTCAGCATTCCTCTCAGCATATACTGGCCCCCCAAGGAAGGCATGGTGAGCCCCAAATCTTCCCCCAAAAGGCCTTTGATATCCCACAATGCATAGCAGCTGCCCAGACTGTTCTCTGCCTACAGGGTGCAAAGCCAGGCCTTTCCTACATGATCACTGGCTAGCTAGACCTCAGTCATACTCTAGTACTTAAAAGAAGGCACTTGGTACCAAGAGGATTCACTTTGCAATCCTGAGCCTTGAAACTCCCTGCCCAGCAGCTTCTGGGGCAGGTTCTCTGTTTGGGTAGAAGAGATGATTTACAAGGCACCAATTCGCTGTCCTATGACTTCATACTTCCCAGGCCCTTCTCGGGGTATGCAGCACAAGAAGCCAAAAACCATTAGGATCACAACTAGGTGTGTCAGAGGTTTACAGGCCCCAAGCTTGCCCTTGAGGTTCCCTTGAGGAAAGGGGGAGCTGCCTCTCCCCAGTCAGGAGAGGTGGACCCCTCTGTGTGTGCTCTGGCAAACTCTTGGGCAGGCCTCCTGAGGCCATGTGAAGAACTAGGCTGGAATGGAAACGTAGACACCACCAAAGAACAGGATGGGATTCTCAAGCACCCAGGGCAACATAGTGAGCTGGACCCCTCTATGGATTGGCTATAAAGGGCCCCAAACTGCACAGTGAGTCCAGACCTGTGCCTATCACCAGCCAGGCCTGGCTGTAGCCTTGGCCTCCGACTCTGCTGACCAGAGTGAGCATATCTCTTTCATTTCATTGGACTTACGGAGTGAGCACAATGGGGCCTCTGTGGATAGAACTCAGTGGAACTCTGAGCCAAACTGAAGCAAGTTTTCTGCCAAGGAGGAAGGGCCTTAGGATCTAGTGCAAGACAGAAGGCCTGGCACCAAGATCCTTTCAGTGGCCTGGCTTGTACTGCAAGGGATTTGCAAGCAGTTTCCCCAAGTTTGGGAGGTGGGAAAGAAAGCACAGTACCACTGTGCCTTTGGCTTGAAAGGTCTTCCTACAGATACCAAGACACAACTATTAGTGGGACTGCAGCAAACAGACTACCCCCATGCACAACTCTACCAAGTGACCAGGCTAAGAAGAAACTACCCTCAATTTCCCCGGTCTGGCAGGACCCTTCCAAGTCCTGGGCAGAAGTAAGAAGCCTTTCAGGCCTGCCCTGCCAGTAAGGCAAGCAGAGCAAGGAGCACAGTGGCGGGGGAAGGGGGTTGTACATTCTGGGAAGCCACGCATAATTAATCACACAGCATTAATCGCCTCCCAACAATAGCTGCTGCCCTTCTACTGAATCCCAGCTGTCGGCCTCTGAATGGAAGGAAATAAGATTTAGGGCATCAAGCGTCCGTGAGGCTTCTGCAAAAGGGAGAAAGGGCCCCCCCAAAAAAATGCAAAAAAAAAAAAAAGTAGTGTGCATTCATTAGCGTCTGACAGAGGCACAATCGGCTTTGTCCAATAAACTGCTCACAGACCTGCTTAATTGGCTTCAGTACAGGGCGGGACAGCCAGGGAGGTGGGGCTGCAGCCCACAGGCTGGGTACTGGAGGCAGCAGTACTCGTTGTCAAGGGGATGGGCCCTTCAGCAGTTGGAATGAGGGCGTGCCATGCAGGCTGGAGTCTTCTCCGTCTCCAGCCTCCAGGGGAGGCCTCAGCCTCCTGCACCTTGCTAGTCTCGTGGGGAGGAGCTCAAGTTGAAAGGCACTAGCCCTCGCACCAGCAGAGACTTTCCCTGGCTGCCGAGTCCTTGCAGGCAGGTGACCTGGCCAGGATCCTTTCCAAAAGGACTTCCCAGCATGGAGCATTCCTTCCCATTCCCAAGTCATGCCCATTTCACAACTGATGACCTGAGGCTGAGGACCCCAGCACAGAGTCCCGTGGTGGGGCTGCGGCTGCCAAGACAGAAAACAGACTCCAGCCCTTACTCGCACCCACCATCCAGACAGCAATGCCAACAAGAACCATTCTAACTTCTCCCAACCTCACCTCAAGGAGAGATGGGTCTTGTCTTAAAATAGGCAATTTCCACTGGGCAGAGGCAGGCAGATCTCTTGAGTTTGAGGACAGCCAGAGCTACACAGTGAGATCCTGTCTACAACAAACAAGCAAACAACACCAAAACCAAAAATAAACAAAAACACCACCACCACCAAAACCAGAACACAAACAAACAACATCAATTTCCTGCCTAGTGCACTCCTGCTCAGAAGAGGGATCCCAGGGGACAGGGGGTGGGGGGTCAGACTCTTTGTAAGTGCCCCAGAACATTCAGCATCAAGCATTTTAAATAAGAATTAGGGTACCGCGGATTCCCAGGAGCCTGAGGGCCCACGAAGGAGTGTGCCAACCTCCAGGGGCCAGAGTAGCTCCACACTCGGCATAATTGCTGGTGATTAAGTAATTGCCAGACTTTGTCCAATAAAAGTCAGCACGTGACTGCACTCAGCCTCTGGGCTGTCTTCTGAAGACAATAGTCCAGTGTTCTGTCCCCAGAAGGCAGGGGCTCTGCTCTGACAAAATCAACAGGTCCCCCTCAGGGGCGGTACTCACACACAGGCTTCAGTGCCGTTGGCCACTTCGCACCTCCCTCCATTCAGGCAGGTCCCACTTGGCTGGGAGCATCTCAAGCCTGGGGAAGGGTCAGAAGAGAGAGGTCAGTCTCGATTCTGGGCACCTAACTCCTTATGGTCCTGACGGTGGACAGAGACTAAAGCCACCATGCCTATGTACTAGAGTTACTGGCAGTCCCGAGGTGTGGGGGAGGGGCGGGGGGGGCCCTTACAGATCAATGTTCTGCTCACAGTGTTGTAGTTAAAAAACTAGTGGAGAAGGAATAGGCAGGATAGGTGGCAGGTGTCCAGCCCCACTCAGTGAGGCGAAGTGGACCGCACGAGAAAGACTTAGGAAATTCTCCCAAACTTCTAACCACACAGCCAAAGTGGGAGTGGATTAAGGAGCCCAGCAAAGCCCCCGACCAGCCTCCACCCTTGCCTCAGTTCAAACACAAGATACGAGGGGGCCGCAGGAGGGAGGGGGTGGCCACACTCAGCTCCCCGGATCGTGGGAAAAAGCGACAGCTGCGGAGCCCGCCACCCCGCCCTCCAACAAAGCGCCGGCCCGGGAATCAGAGCGGCCCATTGTCGCGCCAGGGCCGCCTCCTGGGGCAGCGGGGCCGCACCCGGAGACCTGCCCCGCCTCCTCCGACACCCAATACCTGTTCGCCGGCATCTCCAGGGGCAGCCCCCGCTGCACCCGGGTGGGGGTAGGGTCTTAGAAACCTCACTTAGAAGGAATTCCAGCCCTCTGGAAAGGGCTATTAATCAAGCCCCTCCCACCCCAACTTAAGGAGCTCCAAAAATTAAGCCCCGATGTGGGGGCTGAGCTGGTGCGTCACATAAAAGCCCACTTTTAAGGAAAGGGCAGGTAGTTCTCTCCTCCAATTACTGGGAGAAGAGTGCAGTTGGTTATAGGAGTCCCCCGTTCAGTGAAGCCGGCAGAGAAATAAACGCCAAGCCCCCTTTCATTCCAATCGGCGCAGGATTTCCAAACTTCCAAAGTGAGTCAGTCCCACTCCCACCCTAGGCAGCAAGCCGCCTGTACAGTGCCCCTCTTCGAAAGTTTGATTCTGGCTAGGGGGACAGTGATCCCGAAACCCCATACTAGGAGTCCAATTCACATCGTCTCCGCCCCGCTCTAAGCAACGCGAGCATAGCGCCCCTGACCTCATACTGCACCCCAACATCCGCCCCAACACGGGCCGGAGGCAAAGAAGAAAGAAAATAAATAGTCCCAAGAAGCAACAGGAAACCAAAACCGATTCGATTCAAATCGAAAAATAGCAGGCGCAAGCAGCATGTCCGCCCCCGCGGCGAGCCCCAGGAGCGTCTGCCCAAGTGCGAGCCAGAGTTGGGCCTCCCGGGCCACTGGGCCCCGAAGCCCCAGCGCCCCATACCAAACTTCCAGAGTCTTTGGGCACTATGAGAAAAGTGGGTCCTCCTGGACGGAGGAGGGTTCCCCTCACTCCAGGACATCAGGTCCCACGTCCTGTCCACCCGCTCCGGCTCCCAACGCTGGCAGCTAGTCCCTTACTCCTATCTACCCAGAGCGTGCGCAGGGCGCAGCAGAAGTTTCCGAAGGGCGCCCGAAGTTGCGGGCTCGCGGGCGCCTACCTCTTGCGGCGAGCGCGGGCAGCAGCGTTAGGCAGAGCAAGGGCGCCAGGAGCCGCGGCATGCCTGCTCGCCAGCTGCCCGCTGCCCAGGCGGCGGCCTCTTGCGGTGGCCGGCGGGGATCGGACGTTCACACGCACCACCGGCGGTCCCGCGGGCGTCCACCCGCTGCTGCCCTCTTTCCTGGCGGGTGGGCGGCGCTGGACTCTCAGGGTCTCCCCGGCTCTACCAGTCACCCGGTTTCGTTCCTTCACTGCGCTCGCACCCACGCCCAGCGCCCGCGCCCTGCGCTCCACGCCCCTGCGCTCCCTCCCGCGGCAGAGGCACTAGTGAGGCTCAGGGAGGGCGTGCGCTCCGCCCCCGCGGGGGCCCGCCCCTGCCCCGCCCCATCCCACCGCGCTCCGCCCCTGGTTCCTGCGCACCCTTACCCACCCTGTGGACCCTGTCCCTCCCAGAGCTTTGGTGGGCTCTGCGCCTCCCCGGGTTAGGGAGAGCTACATGAGCCAGCATCTTATGGTTCGCAAGACAAGGAGGCCTGGAGGAGTGTAGGAAACGAGCACTTAGGGACTACTTCTTGTTCGAAAGTTTACAGAGACCAAAAGTTTGAGCTGGGGCTGCGGAAGGATCAAGCTTTGTACGTAGCCGCCCTAGGCGACATTTGGCAAGAATTTGCATTTCAATAGTAGAGGAGGTGCTGGTCTTGTGGGAAAGGCGAAGCTGCAGCAGGAACCAGCCCCATCCTGGAGTTAGGTCTGGGGCCGTGGGCAGGAGCAGCTGAAGTCAAGTTTGGGGGACTCCGAGGGCAGGAGTTTAGATGTGGCGCCCTGGCAGCGTTGCGTGCATCCTGTCCCTGGGGCTCCACTCTTGGGAGCTGTTTGGTCTCTGCTGTAGGCATCAGGAGGATTGAGGCCAGAACCCTTAGCCATGACTTCCTGACGCTTGACCTTAAAGGATGATGGCGTCGCGCCCGCAGCCTTTGCAGAAGGGACCTCGGAGCTCCCCAAGGGAACTCCCCAAGGACTAGTGCCTTGCTGGACAGATTGCGCTCTCAATTCCCAGCAGGAACCCGAGTCTAGACGTTCCACGGTCACCCTTCTCACTGGTCCCTGGCTCTGCCTGTCTTAGGTGGCCGGGAAAGTTCAGAGTCCCGGTACAATGACTGCCAGCGGCAGCACAGCCTCTCATGTTTTGTATCTCTCCACCTTGATGCTTGTATATCCTGTGCTTAGCACTGGGCATCCAAGATGCCTTCCTTATCCCTTTGCAGTCAAAGTTCAATGGAATCTGAAACGAACAACACCTCCCATCCCAAAACAGGATGGTGAGTTCAACATGGATAAGCCCCCTCGACCCCCACCCCCAACCCCGGCTTATGTTGTCCTAGGAGCCGCCCATCTCCCTTGACACACCTGTTTCTGGAAGGCACTAAAGGGTCAGTGCCAACAGCTGTCCAGCCCCCCTTTCCTGCTGCTCTCAGAAGCTGGCCTCAAGCCTGGGGGTTAGCAGCATGGGGTCAGTACCCGAGAGAAAAAGCGCCCAATGCTACAGAAATATTTATATAAGAGATCTGAAGCCCTAGAGAGCAGTTTCCATAGAAGGAACGGCTGGCTGCAGTGCCTCTTCTGAGATGGGTCCTGCTTGGGTATGTGGCAACTATATTCCAGCTTTTCCAGCCTGACTTGGATACAAAGAAGGCTTCATCCTTCTGGAGTCTGGGGGAGTGGGCTGACCTGGCAACATCTGCCTACCTGCCATCCTGTCTGTCCATGGGTGTCTGTATCTCTTCCACTGTCTTTGTCCAGCAATGAGTAAGCAATGAGCTGCACATCAGACCAGCTGAACACGGACACGTGTTGGCTCTTTTTATAGGGAGAGGCCAAGCACGCAGGTGGGAAAACTTAGCTGTAGAACCCTCAGACGGCTGAACCAGAAAAAAAGGCCTGGGTGGGGGCAGGACTAAGGTTGTGGTCTTGGCAAGTGGGTGTGAAGCTGTTTCACACAGTAGGCAGGAGATATTGGGCCTTCTAGTCAGGGTCTACCAGGAAAAGGGCCTGAAGGGTAAAAACCAACCAAGTAACTACCACCAACACCACACACACACACATACACCCCAAAACCAAAACCTGACCAGCCACAAGAGAGGCCTTCCAGAAACCCAGAGGAAGCAAGGAAGAAGCCTAGCAAGGCCACCCCACTGGGAAGTCACTTTTTCTGCTGAATACTCAGCCTCAGATGCTCTGTTGTTGATAGACCTGGAACATTGTAACCACTTGCATCATGAATATAGACCAGCATGGCCTGGTATGATGGGCAGTACAGAGTTCCTTAGGGTTAGGGCTCCTAGCCTGGGCTACAGGTGCTTTTCCCTCCTGCAGGATCTCACCTTGGTACTGTGCCCTGAGGGACCCAGAAGTTTGGGTGCAGGTAGAGTGAGACTACCCAGTTCTCACGAGAGGCTCAGACATGTCCCTAGAATAACTCCAGGTCAAGCCAGCTCAGGGCACACAGTATGCTTGGTTGGAGTGACAAAGGAGACAACACAGAGAAGTATGAGCATGATGTGGTCCATGGTGGTGTTTTGTACTGAGTGGGGTGCCATCAGAGCATGCAGCTATGAACATTCCAGATCACCCCTGCTTACAACACTGGGGCTTAGCGATCCAAGAAGTGTCTGTCCACCACAGCCAGGCTGCAGCCCTGGTGTCTGTCTACTGATTGGCCCCTGAGCTGGATTCCTAGACTCTGAATTAGAGCTACTCACTGACCGGGGCCCCCCAAGCCCCAGGCCTCAGTCCCCCCCCCTACTAAGTCTGTAGCTTCCTTTCTGTGCTTTTCACTTTAAGCATTGCTTTGAACATTTTTCAGAGATTTGACTATATCTCCACATGTGCTTTCAGTGGCCTGGACTGTTGTTTCAGACAGGCAGGCCAGGGCTGGCTCCCCTGTGACTAGTGTTGGTTACCCCAGCTGTGCCAGTGTGAAAGCACATTCCAGGGCCCCTGTCTTGCAAGATGCCCTCCCAGTTCTGGGCTTTCTTCCCAAAAACTCTCGTCAGCTAAGTGTTGGTGATACCTTGTCTGCTTGGGTCTCTGTGGAAGGCCCTGGCTCTGCTGGATCTCAGTATCAAATACTCAGAAAGGGGTTTGCTGATTGACACAAAACTCAGGGAGGCTGAAGGCAATATACATGGGTCAGCAGGCAAGGTTCGCGGGTTTCCTGGTGCAGTCTCCTGGCATCCCAAAGAACCACTAATGTATTGACCAGCCCTTCAGCAAGGGGCAGGACCTCCCCGAGTCATCTACAAGGTCAAGGGCCCTGTGTATGGCTGGGAGCCTGCCCAGAGCTTTCCAATGCCCAGGAAGCCTAAGAAGGAGCAAAAGCATCCCAGAGTCAGGCCCTGCTGTTCTCCTACTGTGGGGAGGCCCAAGAGTGTGCTGCCTGGGCAAGTCCCCCAGACATGTACCTAGCTCCCAAGCAAGTGAGCTGCCAAGGCCCACATGATATTCACTCAGGTTGTAGGCCTGGCCTACTGGGAAGGTTTGTTATTGTCATCCCAGAGATGGCCTCAGGCCCAATGATCTGTACCCTACCCTCTGATGGAGGCCATCTATCTGCCTGTCCTCAGGAATCCCCAAACTGTTTAAAGAACAGTCTATGGGCTCTGGAAAGCTAGCAGGAGGCCCTGGGAATGTCCTGAACAGTGCCTTACTGAAGTTTATCCAGGCCCTAGGGTCCCCTCAACTGCTCACACAGCCTAGGATGGGTCTCTTGGGGAGTCACTAGTCACTTCTGTTGCTTCCCAAGAGCCCCAGGGAACAAAGGAAGGCCATGAGTGCCTGGCTGGGCATCATGTGAGTTAGCATACACTGAGAAGCCGAAGAGCCCTGTTCCAATCAGGGGATTTAATAGAGGAGGAACCCCAGTAACTATGAGACTGAACCCAGAAACTGTACCTCCAGGCAGGGGTTGGGGCCACGGGAAGTTGTCACTATGTTATCCTGCTTATCCTGTGTAGGGTTGTGGAGCCTGGCCAGGGTCTGCCTACACACCCTCAGAGTCCCAGGATCCTGGGGCCCAAGAACCCCTACAGATCTGGGAGGAGGGGAGCCTCCACCCTGCCTGGCCCCCTGCCCGTTCCAGCTCAGAACTTTCTCCAAAAAGAAAAGGCCCCAGGGGACGAAACTGTGAAGCTCCACCCCTCGGGCTCAGTACCAGCTCAGCCTTCACCAGCCTAGAGACTGAGTCGCTGAGAAAGCCAACTTTCCCGCCCCTTTCTCTCCTTTCTTTCTTCCCTTTCTCTTCCTCTCCTTCCTTTCCTCTTTGTTCCTCTTTTCCTTTTTAGTGATAAACATAGCTAGGAAGTTACCTTAAAAAAAAAAAGTCTGCTTTAGCTCTTCTGGAACTGGATGGGCTTCCCACTCTAGTCGCCGGCCCTGGAAGAAATCTTCGAGGCCCTGCAGTCTTTCTCTCCCCCCACTTCTGCCCTGGCCACAGTCCTCGAGACCCTCCCACCCCACGGGATGGCTTCTCACTGGCCTGGGCTTCCTGGAATTTGCTCCAGACACATTTAGACAAGTTTAGAGCTTCCGTCCTCTAGGCTTGCTTCCCCCACGGCACCCTCTTTAAAAGAAAATGGACCTGGAAATCAGGGTTTAGGTTACAGGGAGAGTTCTGGTGGTAAAGCAACAAAACTTTGAACAATAGCAGGTATGGCACATCTGTGAGCTATTTTGGGGTCTCTAGAGAGAAGGGAAAAACCCAACAATCCTTAAGTAATACCAGAATTCTATATTTTTGCCTTGACAGCTAAAGAAAAAAAAAATTGCCCAAACCAGAGACGCTGCTGAGGGTTGGCGTGGGAATGTTAGTTTAGTCAGTCTTGATCAGGGCCATTTAAATAAAAACAGGCACCTCTGTGGCAATCAGTTGAATGTGCAAGCATGCTTGGTGCTTCTGGGACAGGACCAGGAAGGGGGTTCAGAAGCTTATGCTGCTTGTCACAAGGAACACTTCATGGTGAACAACTGTTAGGATAATGAAAATCAGTAGAGACAGACCAGAGTCAGTCCGTCCTTCGTGTGGCCTCAGAGATGCTGCCTGAGCTGGACAGGGAGGGTTCTCAGCATTTCTTGGTGCTCAGTTCTGAGGCCCTTGAGGTCTTTGCAGCACATAAATCAGAGGAACTGTCACAGGAGTGGAGGGGGCAGAGCCAACCGACTGTCGTAGGGCTCATATTCCCAGGGGTTCCCAGTGACAGGCAAAGCACAGCTTCTTAGTCTAGCCAGGACACATGGAAGCCCTGGGAACCAGGATGCCAGGGCTAGGAATGTGGGGCCAGGACTCAATCTGGTGAGCACGTGCCAGTCACCCGTCATGCCAGGTTGGGTGCTGAGAGCACTTCTGTGAGCTCCTTGTGCAAGGTCAGTCTCAGGGACTTCTTACGATTTACTGGGTTTCCATTTTTCTGTTCTCACCAATGAAAAGAATGTGGCTTCCCATCAGCTGAGTGTCAGGGAAGGGGTGGGGGGGTGAGATTACAGCCCAGGACCTCTTTGGTGAAGGCTAGTGTTTGTGTGTGTGTGTGTGTGTGTGTGTGTGTGTGTGTGTGTGTGTGTGTGTGTTGGGGCATTTCCCTTTGCCATTCCTTGATGACACTGAGCTGGCTGGTAAGGCCTTCTAAGCTAGGGTGCCACTTGGGGACAACAGGGAAGGTGGACTGCTACAAAGAATCTGACCTGATCATATCCTCTTGTCCTCAGAGCCCACACTCCTGGGGGTCCTGAGTTCAATCAGGACAACATCTGCTGCAAACTTAGAACAGCACGTCAGAGAGTTCCTCCGGAGAACAGTGAAGCAAAGCAGATGCTGTTTGTGCTGAGAGCTCCTGCGCTTCTCCGCAGCCTGGGAGCCTGGGAAGCTTTTAAAACCATGGTCAGTGGGGCTGGGGGCGGGGGGCTGGGGAGAGAGCTTGTTGGATTTTGTGGTGCTGTAGGGGATCTCAGAGCCCAGGGAACCTGAACAAGATATTTGGGAGCCACAGGCAGCTATGGGCAGGCCGTAGTAGCTTATCCCTTACGATGCTTTGTTCTCTATCTGTTGGTCAGTGTATTTGAGTCCCTCAGTGACCTAGAGCTGTTTTCCCAGGTCCAGTGGTTGCAGAGCTGATGCCTGGACCCAGAGGGGTCTCTTACTGAGTCTGAGAAAAAGACCCAGCAGACAACTGTTGTCAAAGGGCTTGAAATCAGAGAGAGAGAGAGAGAGAGAGAGAGAGAGAGAGAGAGAGAGAGAGAGAGAGAGAGAATATGAATCAGAACATCTCAGGTTTTAATAAGATCCAAATGGAGGAAGGTTGGGAGCAGGACCAGGGTCTTAGAGTATAGAGCTGGTATTCCGTAGGTTCAGAGCCTAGGTTTTGAGTCTCTTTATGATGCGCAGAGTTCCTGGATGTGACCGAGATACAGATTGGTAAAGCTTCCAGAAGGAGGAAGACAGAAAACAGGTGTCTTCAGGGGGAAAGGGAGTATGAGGAATTGGGATAGGGATGGGGTGGGAAAGATGGAACACTGGTGCCAATTAGGGTGGTAGGCCCTAAAGAAGCATTGTGTGAATGGAGAACCAAGCAGGTGAGGGTAGGGAGTACATACAGTTCTCTGCTGTCCTGGACCCCATCTGTGCACACATGAGATGGTCCTCCAAGTCTGGAGGGACTGAAAGTGGTGAATGCTTGAGGGAACATGAGACTGGCCAGGCTGGGCCCTACAGTATAACCCCTAAAGCCAGTCTCCCCTGGTCTGCTTTGGTTCTTCACACCAGAACCCAGTTATTGCATCGGCCCTTATCATGTGGTGTTATGAGTTAAGGTGTGTCCCCCAAAGGTAGGTTGGTAGGCTACCCTAGAATCTATGTAGCGGTATTTGGAAGAAAAGTCTTTACAGATGTAATATATTAAAATAAGGTCCTTAAACATCAGGGTGGCCCCCTGCTAAGCCTGGTGGCCTAGGAGAAGAAGGAAAGAAGGCTTCATGGAGAGGGGTAGGGAGGAGTATAAAGGTACATGGTGCCGGAAGAGGCACAGTAGAGCCTGCAGGGAGCACCCTGTGGAAGGGTTGAGGCCCTGCCACACCTCCATTGAGGCTATGGGTCCAGCCACAATCCCAGCATTCAAGACGTAGGCTAGGATCAAGAGTTGTCTCTTATCCTCGATTTTGTTAGAAAAAGGGAGGCCAGCCTTGGAAATAAGGAACTGTAGGAGGAGGAGCCTGTCTCAGTGAAGGAATAAATGAATAGTGTTTTAGCCTCCAGAATTGAGAGAGCATACATTCCCATGGTTTTAGGCCATTGAGTTTCCTGGTAACTTGCCGTGCTGGAAGCAGATACAGCCTGGTGTATTTTCATGCTGATAAAGGTAGTTTTGGACTCTCATAGCTTTGTCCAAGGCTCATAGGTAGGAGTGTGAGCTCATGAGGTGAACTGGGCCTTCCTGGAGCTGCCAGGTAAGTGTCTGTGTCATCTACACCTGTGCCATAGACTTTAGATGAAACAGCATGAACTGTCTTAGTGTCTGTAAATCACCCAGCAGGGTGACACGCCCTAAGGCCTGAGTTTCCAAAAGCAAGGGTACTTGGATCCTGGGCTTCATGGCGTTCTGAAGACACACAGAAGGAACCAAGTGGCAGACTGTGTCTTTAGCTACTGTACTGGTCTGGCCAACCTTAGCAAAGGAAACAACAAGACAACCAGACAGGACTGGTTTGGGTCACAAACATCCTGAGGTGGCTTTAAAGGTAGGAAAGGTAGGGCCCAAGCCTTCTAGGCCTCTGTGCCTACCTCTCCTCTGTGAGAAAGCCACAGGGGTTGGGGGACAAATTTGTTTTTACTGGCTACATACACATATACATAATGCATATGAAAATGGCTTTTCCACTCATTATAAAAATTCAACAAAACAAACTGTCTGGAAAGCAGCTGCCCTGCTTAGGATCCTCCAGGGAGTGGTGAGGTGGGGCATCCTATTCCCCTAACTGGTACCCTCCCTCCTGCCAGCCCAGTCTGCTGGGCCTGTCAGTAAGGTTCAAATCACTTATTTGTTCAGGTTTTTATCCTGTTGGAGGTGGGACTCACAGAGTAGCAGGAGTTCTCCACCCAGCTTGCCTCATACAAAGTAGACAGTCTACCATGGATGGAAGAGGAGGTCTGGCAGGGCCCTCTGTGCCAGGACAGGGTAGCGTGTCCTTCTTCCTCCTGCCATCCTAGCCCTGGTGCCCCATGGTCATAGCCTTCCAGAGAGCTTATCCCTTGCCACTGAGAGTCCTTGGTTTGAAGAGAAGCTTGGGTCCTGAGTGGTCTGGGACCACCAAGGACATCTCAATTTGATGGAACAAAATTCAAGCCAAAATGAACTGTACTCCAAAGAAGACTTGTCTTGGGAACATCCTTTGACTTTCAGTGTGAGGTCAAGGTCACCATGGTTAAGGTGGATTAGGACTTATGGTGACCCATCTTTTGGTTTTGATGTGTTTCTGAGCCCCATGGTGTAGGGAGCCTGCTGTGTAAACCAGTGGTTTTTGCAGCAAGGTGGACTGGAGGGCACTCTGGAGTGTATGGTCATCTGCCATTTCCTGGACCCTAGGTCTCTATTTGAGCTTCTTGGGTAGCTAGACACCTTAGAAACAGAGAGAGGACTCCTGAGGGAACTTGCCCACAGATCAGTATGGAGAGGACTGGGAGCTCAGGTCTGTAGATCATCTCTGTGAAGCCCAGCTGACTCCCTAGTTCCCACTCCACTTACTATGCATTCACATTTTAAAACCTGAGTGTAAGGACTGGAGAGATGGCTCAGTAGTGAGGAACACTTCCTGCATAACCAGGAGTCCCTGTGAGGATCCAACATTGATGGCCAGAGACTTCTGACCAGACCAATGACTCATTGCCTCAATGAACATTTGCAAGTGAAGATGTGTGGACTGAGTGGTATCCTATGGGACACGCTGTGACATTGCACAGGTTCCACAATGAGATATTTTTCTATACTTCACTTTTGTATGTGTGTGTGTGTGTGTGTGTGTGTGTGTGTGTGTGTGTGTGTGTTTTATTTTGGGGGAGAAGTTGCAAGAGCAAAGGCTGAATATGAGGGAATGGGGAGATGAACAAATCTGGAATGCATGATGTGAAATCACAAACAATCAATACAAATTTGTTTTAAAAACCACTTTCTGCTTTTGCAGAGTACACAGGTTCAGGTCCTGGCACGCCGTGGAAGCTCACAACAGTTCCATGGGATATGATGCTTTCTTCTGACTGCCATAGGTGCTATATACATGTGAAATATATATAGTGCCTCAGGCTCCCCACTGTGGGCATCTGTGATAACTGGACTCTCAGTGTACTGCCCTGATGCATCTGTGGTCAGTGTTTTCAGCAGACAGCTGAGATGGGACCTATAATGTTCCTTCTCTACCTCTGTTCAGACTATGTCTGGGATGAGCCAGGCTGGCCAGCACAAGGATCAAGATGAATACAGAGTCTGTCTTCTGAGGCCATAGCTCAGTCAGGGTATATGGGAAAGGCCTTGGCCCAAAGTCTGTCACAAGAGTACTGTGTCCACACCCTTCCTTGCCAAGCTACTGAGGGCTATCCTCAGCCTGCCACAATGGCTGCCTCAGGACCATGAGCCTTCTTCCCACCTGGCCAAGTGACACTCTCTCCAGTTGAGGACACTTACCCACCCACCCCTTGCCCACTTCCTCAATCCAACCAGCTGTAGTTGTGGCTGTGGTTAGTAGCTCCTTAGGGAACCAGACGCCCAGTGCTCTCCCACATGTTGAATTGTATCTGCTGCCAGCGTCCTAGGGCCAACAGGTGTTTCCGCACACCCAGGCGCCTGGGAGGACTCAGGGCCTCATCATGGGGTCAGAGGTGCTGGGGGCCCCACAGCCAAACTACGGGTTTTGTTTGCTCTTGGAAGAAGAAAGCTTCCTCTGGGGGTGTGGGGAGAACCTGCCCTGGGGTGACTCTACCACCTGTCCCTGCTTGCCTGAGAACCTGAACTTTTTAGAGAGCACCAGCTCAGAGCTAAAACAGAGAGAAGGTTCCAGGGTACTGGACAGTCAAGGCAGGGAGGTACACAGAATGGGTACAGAGAGATTCAGTGGATGGCTTGGATGAAGGCTGGGTTTCAGACAATGGGATATCTCTATCCAGATGTGGACAGTGACCAGCTGTGAAAGAGTGTGACCAGGGGTTCCACCATGTTGGGTATAAAGTTCAGAATCTTTAGTGTCATGTTATCCCAAAGACAATGAGTCCCAGAATGCCCTGCTTCGGCAGCTGCAGTCACACTTACCTTGGGTACACAGCCAGACCTGGGGGAGTCCCTTCGGTCCTTAACCTCCAGCCCTCTTCCTTGTCCATCCTACGAAGGTAGTCACTATTTTCAAGAGCATCTTGTTTCTTTTGTACTGTAGGAAAAAAGACTTTTCCCAGGATGCCAGGCCCAGTCAGGAAGGGCAAACTTGAGTGGTAAAGGGGGTATTGGAGACTGTTCCCCACCTCACTGACAGGAGAAGCCTGGGTCCTAGGCCTGCTTGTTCCTCCAGGAGGCAGATTTTGTTGGCACTCCCTAAGTGTTCACATAAACAGGGTCCATACTTTCTTTCTCGTATACTTCCCCATACGTGGGCAAAGAATATAAACTACAATGTATGTGCATGTTTGCCAGGAATGGTGGAGCACACATTTAGTCCCAGAATTTGGAGGCAGAGGCTGGCAGGTCTCTGAGTTCCAAGACAGCCTGATCTACAGAACGAGTTCCAGGATAGCCAGGGCTACACAGAGAAACTGTGTCCCCCTAAGACAAAATAAGACAATGTGGTTAAAAGTGTAGGCTGGATCTGGGACTCGATGGGCAGAGGGTAGGGTGATCGCCTAGGACCCACAATGGCCTCTCAGTCCCCAGCGCTGCATAAACTATAAACTGACTATGGTAACGCATGCCTGTACTCCCAGCTCTCACAGGGTGGAGGCCAAAACTCAAGGCCATCCTTAGCTACGTAGTGAGCTCACAATCAGCTTGAGACACGAGACTCTGTCTAAAAATTTAAAATAAAATAAAAAAGAAAAGTTGAGATTGTTCCAGCCATGTTATCTTGTCACACCTGCTTGGGAAACACTGGCTGAATCTGAGCTGACCTTGGAGTCATTCACAGAGTAAGGCAGGCGCTTCACCATGTGCACTTCCTAGTTCACGGAACCCTTTTCCTGATAGACTCTGAGCCCTGAGCTCTGGGTGGCCTCTCTCCCCAGTCCTACCTGCCTACCTGCAGTTTGCTATTGGGTGGTCCTGGGGGAGGGGCAGACAGCCCTCCCTACATCTAGGTATAGGGGTAGTAGACGCCTTCTAGTCCCTACTTTCCTAAGATCACCAAGCAAGATGATAGTCTGAGGGTGTGTCAGTGTGGGGAACTCACAGCCCCCTAACTAGGCCCTGTTCAAAGCTCTAGTTCTGAGCACCAGTCCAAGAGTCACACTGCTCAGGGGCCTGCAAAGGTGGCTAGGAGGGTAGATTTGGGTAGGGAGCGTCCATGATAGACTGTTCCTTTGCTTTCGCAAGCTTGGGATGTATAGGAGGGGCAGCCAAGCTGGGCTGGGCTGCTGAAGAGGCCTGGGCCAGTGAGCCAGGGTCCAGAGTAGAATGAGAGCCAGCTGTGAGATGTCAGAGATAGATGTCAGAGCCTACCTCTGCCAGCCTTGTTGCCCAATAGTGCTGTGACCTACTGTGAATGGGATGACAATGGATTCTAACAACCAGCCCCCAACCATTTAGATCCAGGCTGGCCTCAGAGACACAGTAAACAGGAAAGCCCACGGAGGCTGGAGGTCCTGAGAGAAAGGAAAGAGCAGGCCAGAGGCATCACGGAACATGTGAAATCAGCAGGAAACTGTGACTTCCCTGTGCTGTGTCTACTACCTGGCTGTGCCAGCTTTCAGGCCAGCACAACAGCTTAATCCAAGTGGATGTCTCGGGATCCCAGGGCCTGGGTTGCCAAACAGGACCAGCTCAATATCACAGACAAAGGCAGAGTCCCTGGCCAGCTCCCCCAGGCTCTAGGGCCTGGCCTCTCAGTACAGCCTCCCCTCCATGTGGCCCCAGCATGATTCCTTCAGCGTGTGTTGGAACTCTAGCCAACCAACCCTGCCCCTGGCCCCAACTAGGGATGTATGGGGACACTAAGGCCCATCAGGAAAGGTAGGCCAAAGTCACCTTGAGGTTGTCTCTGATAGGAGCCTACTATGGATGAAACAGCTTCAGGAGGGCCCGACTTGGGGCTCAGTGGTAGAGCTCTTGCCTGTTATGAACAAGGCCTTGAGTTACCTCTCCTCCCCAGCAACACCACTAAACAAACAAAAAAGCTCTGGGACATTTTTAAAGCAGACCCTGAAGACCCAAATTCTCCACCAAAAAATGTGAGTTTGTCATATGGGTCTGATAGCGTGAGAACTCTTTAGAATTATTCAAGTTGAGCAGTGTGAGGCCTGAGGAGATGGTCGACCCTGAGCAATTGAGGTTCCGCTGTAGCAAGGGCCTGGCAGTTTTCTCTTTTCTCTCAGCTGGTTCCCAGATTCGCTCCGGCGACCATGGGTAACAAGAGCATGAGAGTCCTAGTGGGACTCTGGGAGTTCCTCCTGAGGAAGCATCGTGGGAGCCAGAAAGTTGGCCACCGCAGGGACCCCTGGAAGTGTTATTTATAACCCCAGACCTGGAAGGGGACCAAATGTGTGGAGTGGGGCGGCGCCATCTGACTAAGCAGCGGGCTGCTGACAGTAACCAGTGCCGCCTGCAAAACCACGGGAAGTCCGACAGTGTGGGTAATGCTCACAGTGATAGAGACCTGGAAGGGAAGAGGCCAGGGCTGAGGCAGGCAGAAAGCTGAGCTCCCTGTGCTCCAGCCAAGGAGAGCAATGGAGTCTGGAGTCCAGCTTGTGCCTGAACATACAGGAGGGAGATCACCACCCACCAGCCATGAGGGTGGGAAGCTGCGACCTTCTGCTCTGGTTGGATTCCGGGCCTGTCTCTGGGTCACTGAGTGGGATGGGTGAGTAGGCGGCAGGGCAGAGGGCAGGGTCATACCACCTGGGCCAACCAATCCCCAGCCCCTGAGCAGAGACATCCCTAGGTTTTGCCCTAGCTCCTGGAGGATGTGGAGCCGGATGTGCTTCAGGGGGCAGAGAGTAAAGGGGAGGTGGCATTCTGAACTGTTCCCACCATGTCCCTCAGCCCTCCAGCCCTCATTGTCTGTCTCTTCTGCTCCCTGTATCTTGGCTGAGAACCTGTGGCATTCTATCGTCTAGGCACAAGTCTCAATTCCTGAGAATAGAGGTGGGGTACAGATCCCAAAGGTGGGGTAGAGCTGCCAGGAGTATGATGGTATCCCCATAACCATAGAAACCACACTAGGAATGGGGAGGGTAGGAACAAGACCCTCAACACCTGGAGACCAGATGGCTGGAGGGACTACTGACCCAGCCTGGGGACTGACTATACTCAGTAACCACTGCCTTGGCCAGATGCAGCTGGACCTGGCAGGCCTGGCAGGCCGTCATGAGCAACTTCAAGATAGCACAGCTATCTCTACTTGCTTTCTCCTAGCCAAGTTGGACAGAGGATGTGTGTGTACTTCACCCCAAACATCAGGGCCAGTCACAGACGTATGTTCGGTGCCTGCCCTGGCCCCATACTGTGGGCCTGAGCTGGGTCGGTGCTCTCCTGGTCAGGGTATTTTCATGCATGGGGTGATTACCCTAGCTCACATTCACTGGTGGCCCTCAGGCCCTAGACCAAGGAAATCTGACACTTTTTTTTCCTGATGCGTTATTATAACCCTGTGAGGCTGGCTTTAAGAATGGGAAAACCGCTTTGACTGCACTCAGAGCAGCGGGTTATATTCAAGTTATCTCTAGGCCTGAGCAATAATCAAGGAGAAAGAGGCAAAAAGAGCATAAGAGCTAGAAATTGGAGAGGAGTACCATGAGATAGTGTTTTCTGGACAGGACCAGACCTGGGCCATTGTACACATGGTTGTCTGTATAAGGTCTGCACAAAACCAAGTCTACGTTGGATGGAGGAGGAACTCACAAAACTCCAGTCTCGGCCAAGGAGATAATGATAGTTGATGGCTTCTGAAGAAGGGAGAATCAAGTTTTCTTGAGGAATGTTTTGTTCAGTGAGTTGCCCTTCCTCCGCAAAACACCCTTAATATGCAAGACATGACAACTGGACTGAGCCTCAGAGAGTTAAAGAACAAGACTTGATTTGGCATTTCAAGGAAGACAAGATGGGGTCTGGAAGAAGGTGGGTGGGGAAAACAGAAGATAGATATAATCAAAGTACATTATAAATGTGTGAAATTCTTAAAGAATATAAAAATCATTATAAAAAGATTGTTCAAATCATATAAAGATCTGAAATCAAAAAGCCCTACTATTTCCTAATGAAAAAAAATTATATGTAACTACTTTCTACTAAAACATTGGCATTACAATTAAAAATGAAATTTCCTTGTGAGGCTGGAAAAAAAAAAGAATGGGAAAACCAGGGCTGCAGAGATGGCTCAGTGGTTAAGAGCACTGACTGCTTTTTTGGGGGTTCTGAGTTCAATTCCCAGCAACCACATGGTGTCTCACAATCATTTGTAATGGGACACCTCTTCTGGTGTGTCTGAAGACAGCTACAGTGTACTCATACATTTAAAATAAATAAATTTTAAAAAGAATTGGGGAAACTGAAGCCAAGCATAGTGGCACACAGGAAGCAGAGGAGGTGGAATTCAAGGTCAGCCTGGTCTATGTAGTGAGTTCTGGGACAGCCAGGGCTACTGTCCTGAAAAAAAAAAAACAAAAGAATGGGAAAACTGAACCATCATAGAGACAGAGATAGATAAATCAGCAGCCACAGCCCAGCCCAGGGGGTGGTTCTCAACCTGTGAGTCGCGAGCCCTTTGGGGGTTGACCGACCCTTTCACAGGGGTTGCCTAAGACAATCAGAAAACATAGATATTTACATTATGATTTACAACAATAGCAAAGTTACAGTTATGAAGTCATGGCAAAAATAATTTTATGGTTGAGGTTCACCACACATAAGAAACCACTGGCTCAAGGGTTCTGAGGATTCTCTGGGGTTCCTGCAACTTTGACAGTCTGAGTCTCTCCCAGGCCCTCTGAGATACACAATGTGTAAGACCCTCCTAGATCTGCCATTCTGGCCTCTGCCTAAGCTGAAGAGTGGGAATGGATGCATCTCCTCTTGAGAGTCCCAGTGTCCTGGAGGCCAGCCCAGAGCCTTGCTGGTGTCGGAGGGGATAGGCAGGGAGCTTAGGGGTCATCTGGGAAGCAGCTGTACCAGGCTTTAGTACATTCCAGCTTCAGGGATGATCTAGAACAAAGGGGAGATGACCAGGCTTCCGGGAAAACATGCTACAGCCCAGTGGTGTCCAGCAGAAATAATCACCTATGTTCTCCAGAAGCAGTTACTAGGCTCAGTGGGGTTATCTCCTCTCCTTGCTAGGCAAGCCTCGCTTGGGCTGCTGGGATACCCAGGTGGTACTGTGGGGAGGGTTCCTACAGCTCTTTCCTGAGAGAAAGCCTCCATACCCCTACTCAGAGTCACATTGGACATCCTGCTGGATGCTCAGTCCCTATCTGAAGGGTCACAGGAGCCTCTCCAACCCTCCACACCACTCTCAAGAGGGTCTCAGAGACTTCAGTAAAGTCTCTGTCACCTCCTGGCCTAGGTCCTCTCACTGAAACATTAGAATGGTACTTGCTTCCTTCCCAGTGCAAGGCCAACAGGGTAAAGAGGGCACCAGAGCAGTGACCATGTCTGTCTGTCTGTCTGTCTGTCTGTCTCTTTATCTCTTTCCCTCCCTCCCTCCTCCCCCCACCCACAGGGATAGAGGAATGCAGAGGACTAGAGAAGGAACAAGAAAGGAGACCAAGCTGTGGTTGCAGGTCCAACCTGCACCAGAGTCAGGGCCCTGTGCTAGATGACCTTCATATTACCATATGTCCAGGGTAGAAAATCTGCTGAGACAGATAGTTGCTGGACAGGAGACAAGAGAGAGTGTGGGATCTCAGGTGGTGACAAAATGCTATATTTGGTGCCCTGCATTAGCTGGTTTGGTGACAACACTGGATGTTCAATGTTGGGCAAAAGCAGCTTTCATGCTATGGAAATTTCTTTCATCAGGGTGTGGAGGTTGAGGTCAGCTCATGTGTTAGGAAGGGAAGCCTTAGGGAGAAAGTGAGTCAGCAGCTCAGGTTGGGTATCACCTGTGCAGATAAGGTTCTCCTTCTGAAGCATACAAGTCTGTGGTGTAGGGAAGGGTCAGATCCTGTTCTGGAGATCAAAGGCCTGTGTTTCCCAGGTATCTTCAGAGGCAGGGACAGCAGGACCATGTCCGAATGGGGCACAGCTTCGAAGCAATAGAAGCTGGGGTCTGGTTGCTCCAGGAGAGGCCTGGCCCAGCATAACAGTTTCTGCCTCTTCTGGTCCCTAAGGCCCTTTACTCCAGGGCCAGGGTTCTCTTCCCCTCACCGTCTCACAGTGGTTCCAGGGAACTGGAGCCAAGGCCACCCAGGGGAGAAAGAGGGGAGGGGAGGCCTAGCAGGCCTGAGTCAGAGTCCTAGCTGAACTGGGGCTTTTTTAACATGGAGGTGCCTCCATCAGCACCTGTGACCTGTGGGGCACTGACAGCATTCATAGAAAGCTATCAGTACCATGGTCTGTGGATCTCAGGAGCCTAGGGCCAACTCTAGGGAGGTAGCCTCCTGAGACAAAGACACCACAGGAGAGTGGATGCTGGCTTTTTCTTTAGGATGCTGCTGCTCTGAGTTCCCAGCCTGTCGGGGGTAGAAAGCCTAGAGCATTCTCTGAGGGCTCGGAGTAACTAGTACAGAGCCTACTATGGAGGATGCAGGGGTCCCAAGGTATGTGAGGTAGGTGTATGGCCATGTTATCTCCCTAGCCACATTCAACTTCTGCCAGTCATGCTGGCCCAGGCCACTGCCACTAATGCTGCTCTGTATATCTCTGTGGCCTGTTGTGGCAGGCATCCTCACACTGGCCATCAGCTTCCACCTCCCGATGCATGGCCCAGAGGCATCCAAGGCTCAGACGGCTACCATGAATGCCTGCTGGTAGGCACGGTTCTTTTCCACCCCTTGCTGTCCCTCCCCTGTGTCCTCTTCAGTACCACAACTGACCTCTGAGGCCCCTAAATTCACCCAACTTATCACTCTTTCCTAGGCTCCATCCTTGGAAAGTCCCCACTACTTCCATGCCTCATTTTTCCTTTTTTTTTTTACAGGTAGAGCCTGCTGTCCCAGCCCTGAGGAGCTCACCTACGGTCTGCCCTTGGCCATATGCCCACCCAGTCTGCTGCCTATAGCCAGACTCAGAGTTCACATCTCAGCCTTGACATATGGACAGCCACCAAACCCATTTCACAGATGGGAAAACTTACTCTGAGAGCAGAGACCAACTGGTCAAACATCACACACTAGGAACATGTAGCTGGGCAGGGACTAGAATCAGAACTCTTACCTGGCATGGGTGTAGAGTACTCACATTCTCTTGAGCAGACAAAAGCAAATCCCTCTGTCTAGACCCTAAAGAGGCCAGCCAGGCCAGCATCACACTACACAGAGAGGAGGAGAGCTATTAGAGGCATCTAGCCAAGCACTGGTCCAGGCTGGCTCCTGTCAGTCGTCTGAGAGGATTTGGACATTAGTCTGGAGAAGGCCAAAGCCTGACCCTCT